>NC_053489.1:470746947-471046947 GCF_905171775.1 Rana temporaria | reverse complement strand
ACATAGTCTGTCCGCATGACTTCCAATCTTGGCTGCAAGGAGTAGTTCACACCAGTAGGTGTGGGGCAGAGGTCATTGACTCTCTGTCTGGCTGCCAGCGCTTCACCTGGGTGGTTTTTAACATTCTGGGGCTTGGTCTGCTGCTGGGCAGAGGGGCCGACCGCCCCATCTTCCTGAAGCTGTAGAGACACGGTATGTGCTAGGCAGGGGCCAGCAGCGCTCTGCCTTTTTGCCAGCACTTGTTCTGGGGACTCCACATCATCCGCCCCAGCTAACCGTTGGGGAAAGAGGCTGGATTCCTCCACACCCAAACTGCGTAGCTGCCATTGGGGAGGTGAGCTGGCTGCTTTCTTTTTCGTTCCCTCATCTGGCTGCTGGGACAACATGTCTGTGGTACTGTCTCCCAGATGCACGGATCTTTGCTGGGGAGGAAAGACCATGTTCTCCACCCTGGCCAACTGTTGGGGAGAGACGATGAACATCTCCTCTCCCTTCTACCCCTGTATCTGCTGCTGGAAAGTGATTGCCACCTTCTCACCCTGAGCCTCCAGAACTGCCACATGTGTGGGGCAGAGGTCTTGAACCCTCTGTCCGGTGACCAGCGCTTCAGCTGTGGAAGTTCCTTGCAACTCCACAGATACTGCTGTTGGTGATGGGCAGAGCACAGTGAAGTTTGGCCCTGATACCAGCTCTTCTGCTGGAGGCTCCTCAGGTTGTTCTTCCTCAGCAGAAACATCTATTAAATCCCCTGTCTCTGCAACTGGTGTCTGGGGATAGAGGTTCACCATCTCCTGTCCTTGGAACCTAGAAGATGCTATAGGTACTGGGCAGAGGTTAGCAAAGCTCTGCCCTGTGGTCAGCACTTCAGCTTTGGGAATGGCAATCTCCAGATTTTTCACTGCCGATTCTCTGGCATACTGCTGGACAGGCACATTCCTCCATCCAAGATCATCCCATGCAGAAACAGGATCATCAAGGTCAGTCAGCACTTGCTGCATCCGCCATAAGACCTCTGCGTCCATAGCTGCGGGGGCAGGTTGGCAAAGCACACTGTTACTCTGTCACATTGCCGAATCTTCAGCGAGGATTTCAGCATTGTCCACTGGTATTTCCTGATAGTCCCAGGCAAAGGGAACCCAGCCCTGGCGCTGAGCAAAGTCTAGTAGCCGTCTGTAGGCGATCTCCAGCTCCCATTCCTGAACGGCCATAAACTCCAAATCTTCCAGTGCCCAGTGCACTTCCGAGATGTTCCGTAGCCCTTCTCTGAAATCCATGATTTCGTTCAACTGCCACTCCAAATCACTCCCAAAGATTGTCCCCTGTCAGCTTCACATACAACAGTCCCAGGCCGCCATAGCTTAAGCCTTCCATTGGGCTGTCATCCACTATCCAGGGACATTCTTGGGATACATTCCACTGAAGGGCTCTGTAGCTCTCATCCAGCTGCATCTCTGCCCAGACCAGCCTGCTTAATTCAGCTGTCTGTTCCTTGTGCGGTTTTTCTCCCAACAACAGCACCCGCAATCCATACTGCAACCAGTACCTTTCACGGTTGGAGGGGAGAACTTTTCCCTGGTGTCGCTGCTCATGGGCTAGCGCTTCCTTCCAGAGTTCGCAGCGTACAGAATCCAACCATCCCAGCAGGACCTGCTCTGATACTGGTCCTCTGTGCTGTATCCGCTTCTCTCGCAACCTCCTTCAGAATTCCTCTTCCATGGCCGCTGGTATCTGTACCTCTCCTCTCCTGCTATCCAAACCTTGGATCCAGGTGGAGGTTGGATGTCCCCGACTGCAGGAAGCGTCCCGCTGCTAGCCACTAATGTAACGACATGTCCCACACTCCGCTTGAGTGCTTCCGTCGTATACCGCTTCCCATCAGTCTGGATATAGATATCAGATATTCCAGCTGCTCTCGACACACAACGAGACGAGACTTGTTTGTGTGCTAAACATGTAGTGTTTAATAGAACCAATAATACAGTCTTATATACAGTTTAAAGAGGAGGTAACCAGAACATAAATTAACATGAGCTAATTAACTAATCATTTACCCAGACATGGTGACTCTGAGATATGACCTGTCAGAGTAGACGTCCCATTTCCGTTTACCTGCTATTGACACATTATCGTAAATGTAAACACAGGACATCTTCACACAATAGCACAGAGAACAGAGAGATGGCTGGAGGCGAAGGCATTAGCACATGGGTGCTCAACCTGTGGCTCTCCAGCTGTTGCAGAACTTCAAGTCCCATCATGTCTCTGCCTTTGGGAGTCATGCTTGTAACAGTCAGTAGCTTGCAATGCCTCATGGGAATTGTAGTTCTGAAACAGCTGGAGAGCCACAGGTTGAGCACCCATGCATTAGCATCTAACAATATGAATGAGTCACTCTTGCAATTAACCAGTTGAGTTCAGAATCAACAACCAGTAAATAGTTCTGGAATATATTGTGAATAATAATTACATAATACTCCCATCACAGGTAGTCCAAGATATCATTTCTCAGTCATCCTATGCCCCTAGTGGACATAGGATGATTTTAGACAAAAGAGGGTCCAGTGATGTCCCGGGTGAGTCTGTCACAAGTATGATTACTTAGGATGATCTAATATAGCATGGATGTTGGCTGGTTATGAGCCTGTTGTGTTTTGGAGTGATATTTGACTTCCATTGGCTAACTTCAGCCAAGGTTACCCCAATTGTTATCAGTGCTATATGTCTCAATGTTGGTTCTTATAAATTACAATAGGTACCATGATATACAGAGGAACCTTGATGTAGTTTGTGAGTGACTTTCCCATGTATTTGTGTGCCTAGCGGGGCTGTAAGCATTTTGTAGTAATTTGTGCATTTGAATTCCTAACAAGTTGAGACAGGTTACATTACTATAAAAAATAGTCTTGATTTTTTACTGTATACAGTCACCAAGATGCACAGTTGAGTAGAACATTTTTCAGCTCCATGAGGTAGATTAAAGAGTTTGTTGCTTGGCAGATTTGAATTCTATATAGAGGATACCCAGCCTAGACCTCCTGTATTGCACAGGTGCCTCAAAACAAGGGTATGCTTGTACAATACTTGCCAACAGTCCACCTTGCAAGTGGGGCCTTCAAGGAGGGAAGAGGCCTGATCAGGTATCAAGTATGTATTGGGAGCTTTCCGATACCTGCTGGTAACTGTGGCAGGAGCATGTAGGGGGCAAGCACTCAGCACAGAAGTACTGCATGTTTACATAGGGTCGCATGTATGCGGCTTCTTGGCATTAAAGCCCACCCGCCAAGAGGCTGCATACATTGTTTAATTATAAGACCCGGTTCACACTGGGGCGACACGACAGGCGGCTCAGACGCCTGACGTGTCGCGTCCCATTCGATGCAATGGAACCGTTCTAATAGGAGCGACGCAAGTCGCTCCCGACTTAGAAAAAGGTTCCTGTACGACTTCGGGGGCGGCTCGGGTCGTTTTGCAAATCGCCTCTGAAGTCGTCCTCAGGACGACTTGCAGAGTCGCCCCCGAAATCGTGCCGGTGAATAATGTATGGGTTGATTTTATGTGATATATGTAAATAAAAAACTTGCTGTTTAAACTCTAGAAATGTACTTGTAATCTTACCTTAAAAGGAACCTTAAAAGTCCATTGGCTAATTTTCTAGTATTATTTAATATAAGCCCCTCTGGCACACCTAGCAATGTGATTAATGGAATAACTCGGCAGGAATGCACAATACAGTTCTTCTTGTAGTGTACTTGAAGAAAAGTAAAATTCAGGTTAACATTGGTCAGCCAGAACATGTGTAAGTAACCAGGACTTGGTTGAAACAGTTTAAAGAAAACAGTCAGGAACACTATGCAAACAACGAAAGCAATATGTAACAATATGTACATAGACTCCCCAATAACTTTTGGTGTGTGTGGGATGCTGTGGCTAAAGGGGAACCCCAGGCCGGCCTACGATGCTTCTAGTACACACCCAGTGAAATGATCTCAATACCCGTGGTGTGTCCCATTTAAGAGCATCCGTGGAAATGTCCTGGAGGCAAAGCTTTGCGTTTTTTTTTATCTTTACCGGCAATGTAGGAGCTCTGTGGACAATATTTGGATGTGGTATTCTATGAAAAGCATTAAAGGTTCCTGGGCAAAGCCCCCTTACCAAATCCTGTACACAGTCAGCGGTCCTCTCCTGAGCGATCGATCGATCTTAGATGCAGGTGTGTCGCAGTGGCATTCAGTCCTTGCTGTTGCAGGGTGTCCTTCTTTAGCATGGACAGTCTGTTCCTTTGGGCTGGAGCTGCATGAACAATCTGTTCCTTTGGGCTGGAGTTGCAGGCTGTGTGCCCCTTGATAGGCCACAATTCCACACACACACATAGAGTGCAGGGGATGCTCTCCTGATGGGGTGCAGGCAAAAAGAGGCTCTGGCCTAGTTCCTCTGGCTTTTTATCTCCTCCCCCACTGTCCTTTGCTGCTGTCTGATGATTGGCTCAGGCTCTTCCAATAGGGAGTTTACAGACAACATCCAATAGGGAGTTTACAAACAAGCAGTTCTGAGAGTCTGTGTGTGAAGAGAGAAGGGGGGGTGAAAAAGCCCACAATGCTGCAGCAGACAGCTATCCCCTAATAGATTAGATCAGTCTGGAGAAGTACCTGCTACACATGAAATTTTAGCCAGGGCACATATATCTGCAGAGTTTTCTTATCTCTCTTCAAAGCACTATGTCCCGTAGCTGTCTCCTGCTCGTTCTTCTGTTATCAGCCTGATAACTTCTGACAAGGTCTCTGAGATGGGAGCCTGAAGTGTGTGTCAGGGAGGGAGCTATAAAAAGATTAGGACAAATCTAAACTATTTACAGGCAAGTGCTGCATGTGTGGGGAGGGGGTGTGTGCATTTCCTCCAATCAGCTGTCTTACAATGTATAGCAAGAATCCACACCCACAGGTGAAACAGGAAGAGAAAATTCTAATAGGATGTGCACTTTCAAAACAGTATATACAGTAAAGGTGAAGACAGCATATATACATGTAAAACTTATGTATGGATATTTGTTTTATCTCTGTGTATTATCTGAGGCTGTTCACTTCACTGGGTGTATGGAGGGTTTGCATCCACTTTAAGCTGGCTGTAGTTTGTCAGCTTTGTTCAGTCCTCTGCAAATGCTGCTGAGTGTGGCCAAGTGTGCCTGTTTTTGCTGCCACTGCTGCTATGCTGCCCAGCCACCTCTGACCATCACAAGGGAAGTGGTGGGAGCAGGACCGATCCGCCCTATAGGCTCACTATGCAAGCCGCTTAGGGCCCCACAGAGCTGCGGAGGGGCCCCCAAATTACTAGAGGCCTGGTGAGAAGTAATTTTTGGCCCTTCACCCCGCTTCTCATCTTGCTGGCTGCATGGGAGAAGAGGTAAGAAGTCAGCACTTTAATGTAAGATGTCATTTCCGACAGCAGAACACCCCCTCCCCCCGCTTCTCAACTTTAATCTTTAACGTTACATGTCACTGTCGGCAGCTTCCCCCCCCCCCCCCCCGCCGCTTCTTAACTTTAATGTGACATGTCATTTTGCTTAGGGCCCCAGGGAGGTCAGGATCTGCACTGGGTGGGAGCCATTATTCTCCTTACTTTTACTTGTGCCACAATATTATATTTTAACTACGCTGACTGCTTGCACAACTCTGTAAACCAGGCCTTTTAAGTTGGGATGGTCTGTTTATATGGTAAATGTCAGTCCACCTTGAGCAATCATCAGTTTTCTTGGTATACACTTCTCTTTTTCTTTGTATGGACGATTTCATAAATTTTTGTACATCTTTTGCTACGCAATCAACAGAAATACCTCTTATTTTCGCCTGAATGTGTCGTTTGCTAACCACATTCATTTTTGATTTGGTAACAATCTGTCACAGGGTTGTTTTCCTTCCTTTTGTTAATATACTGCTTTAAAATGATTAACTACAATGACTGAACAAAAAATAGCAGCCACCAGCAGTCTCCACCCCCACTCATCCCTTTATTCAGAGGTGCCGCACGTGTGTACAACGCAGGCAGTCTCAGAAGAAACAGGGAACATATTGCTCTTGCAGCCTGGCGCCAAATATTTCAGGCTGCCCCTTTAGCACTGCTTCACAGTGTGTCTCAAGGGCAACCCGGGAACAGTGTCGGGAAGGCAAAGCTCGGCTTCCCCTCAATAAATGTGCATTAAAATGCAAGTATAGTGGAGACTAATTTCCAAGGATGAATGCTGACACCCTTCCACGCCCTTTGTGAACACCAAGCAGCACACTACACCTCCCAGCCTTAGAATCACTACCAAGTAAGGGGTAGGAGCACCTGGCCATCAGGGTAAAAATCTCTGCCCTGGACCTACAGAACCCTTCCTAGAAAACACCAGACAATGTAACAATGTGAAAAACTTAATATTAATACAAATATAAATAAAAAATATATATATAAATGCATAAAATGTGTCATAAAGTAACCAATTACATCAAGTCCCAATATTGTATCAAGTGAAGTGTCACAAATTAGTGATAATAATAATAAATCTTCTTAATTTGCTGTATCTTGCTTTAGTGAAAAAGGAAAATGCCACCACCACAATCCAGCTTATGCAGGATTGTGCCTGCACACATGCCGACAGGGAAAGATCATAGCCTCATCACCAGGGATTCCAAAATGGGATATGCAAAAAAGCCAATGGAAAAGCCAATAGTGTAATCCTGATTTAATAAAAACTTGTTTAAAACGGGACAGAAAAATCAAAAAGCCAAGATGGCCTCTTACTGTATAAGTGCCTACCCGGCACTGGGGCTGCAGACGTGTCACCGCTAAATTGCGGTACGAATACTTGGTGGGTCGTCCAGTCTCAATGCTACTGCCGTAGCACAGCCTCGCGTTTACCAGCTAACAGCTCCACGAGCGGGGGGGCACGTCACGTGACCGGGTACCGCCTCCGACGTATGTTTCGTTATGTTGAACGTCTTCAGGGAGGCGCCTGGTATGTTGCTTCTTTTTCATCCAGTATGGGGTCCAGGTACCTTTCTTCTGAGCAGGGTACCTGTATGAATGGATGAGAACAAGACCAGTCTCCTGATCCCTGGTGGAGAATCTGGTAAAAACATGCAGAGAACTGCACATCAGTGACCATCACCTTCAAACGTTGGCAAGAAAACTAAAGCCTTTCCTACCGGGGAAGGGTTATGCCTAGGAGGGGACTTCTTGTCTATTCTTGCCAGTGTTCAATCACATGTAGTTGGTGCATAACCCTGTGAGTATGCATTGCTAAATTTGCTCTGTGTCCTGTGATGCACATATAAAGAAAGCTACAATTGCAGCTTTTATTCCTAAATACGTGCAGTACAGGGCCCGAGCTGTCAAGGGGACAATACATATTGTTACTGGGGTGGCCTCTTACTTTGTAACCCTTTATATAGTGATTACCCCCCTACTCTTACTATCTCCTCTTACCGTAACCTAGGGAATAACCCAATCTTCTCCTACTATAATATACAGTACATGGTTGATATGGTTGGTTTCCCTTGATGTGCAGTGGTCAGAATTCTACACTCTTTTTTTAAGTTGCTTGTGCGATAAGCATCTATGACAGATAGTATTACTGTACAATATATATACACAGAGTTATATTTACGTCTATTTATCTATATGTATATATGTACAAGATGCTCATTTTAATCATCTGTCCAACAAGAACTGTCACACTTGCAGCAGAGCAGACTGTCGCATTTAACGACGAGTACAAGCTGCAATCTCCCAGTGCAATCTACAGGACAGTGGGCAGGAGAGAGCTGGGCAAAACAGAGGCAGGACAATTTCCAGCCCATGCTGACCCCCCCCCCCCACCCCCTCCCGTAGCTCAGCACCTATTGATGATGCCTCTGATTTGGGCTGGCCCTGCCTAACACCTGTGGTTAGTGGAAGGAATTCATCTTTTCTAAGAGTCGGTTCACACATAGGCGGCACGACTTCGGGGGCGACTCTGCAAGTCGTCCTGAGGACGACTTCAGAGGCAATTCGCAAAACGACTTCTGTATAGAAGTCAATGCAGATCGCCCCGAGCCGCCCCCCAAATACTACAGGAACCTTTTTTCTAAGTCAGAGCGACTTGCGTCGCTCCTATTAGAACGGTTCCATAGCATTGCATGGGACGCGACACGTCAGGCGGCTGAGCCGCCTGTCGTGTCGCCCCAGTGTGAACCGGGTCTTAGGCTTCTCTGTTGATTTGTGTTTGCTTTTGAATACCTTACATAAAATAAACCTACAGTGAGCAAGACAACTATGTGCATTTTAAATTCTAAAGGTGGGTACACATGGACCAAAATTTGGCCAGTACAGTGCTTGTGTGGATGGGAATCAGTAGGATGTGTCCCTTCTGCTGCTGTCTCCTGGATTTATTAAAATCATCCTCTTCCAATTCCCCCACCCCCAGCGCTGTAATCTTCTGGTGCAGGGGTTATTTAGAACTGAGGTAGCCCAACTATATCTGCCCTTTCCGCCAACCTCCTTCATTCATAGAAGCAGTACCACAGTGTCTACGTGTAGCCTGCTCATCCTAGAATAGGGCTACAGGTAAATTTTTAGTTATGCTGGGTGGTAGTCAGCCTGGCTAATTTGTAGAGTTTAATGGTCAAATGACTTCTGTTCAAATTTTATTCAGTTGTGGCTTCTCCTTTTTGTCAGTAGGTGGCACTGTTGCCATTGACATTAGTATGATGAGCTACAGTACATTCAATTTATGGATAAACATACTTTTCTCAGCCAATCATATTTGCTGCTATGCATGCTGGAAAAAGCTATTTAATGGAAAGAAGTCAGGTGATCCTAGTGTTCCTGCCCAGGGCTGCGGCCTGGGTGAATGTTCCTGGCTGCTGGGCCTATCCGAGGCCTATCCTGGTGTTCAATGTTCCTGTTGAGGAAAGCCTGTCAAAGACCCGAAAACGATTCTGAGAGGGGTGGAGTTCTAAGGAAGCACAAGAGGGGACTCTTCATGAGTTGAAGACTATGAAGTGGCTGGGAGGACTTTAAGAGGGAACTCATCCAAGATAATCTGTGTATGAAGCTGCGAGTAAAGTTCAGTTACTAGAGGAGACAGCCTGTCCCACAAAGTACAGATGTGCTGGTTTAGCTTAGAGCAGGCATGTCCAAAGTCCGGCCCACGGGCCAATCGCGGCCCCCGTTCCGGTTTTCGGACAGCCCGCCTGGTCATTTTGACATATGTAGCGCCCCCCTTTACTTTCAGAAAGGGCACTACGCTAAAGTTAGTGGGAGAATGAGAGAGGTAAGTTGCTCTCATTCTTGATTATGTTAAATTTGGCTGTCGCCAAATCTGGATTGCTCTCTGGGTCAGGTGGTGCCAGAGGGGTCCAGGCGGAGCCGCTTCTTCTCAGCAGCCAATGAGAGGAGTTGAGCCTCGCTGTGCATGCTGGGAGGGAGTATTTCTGTGGCGGAGGCCGTTGTTCTGGGTTCTTCGCCGGTTCTTGGTTCCAGGTGCGGCACCCACCTTTAGGGTGTGCGCACATTACGGGCCCCGCCACTATGGCCCACCTGGCCTGTGGTCGCGCGCTACGTGGAGTTCCTGACTCTGGGCCCTTCTGGCCTGGAGCCACTGATGTCACAAAGGGGCTCCAGTGACTGACTGGGTCATCCTTCTACTGAGGAGATCCCAGGCTGTATGCTGTTCGGTGGGGGATCGGCTTGAGGAAACCCAGAGGCAGGTTATCCAAAAGGGCTTGAACAAACCATCGGGGATCTGGTGACTGGTTACTGACAGGTACGCTGA
This sequence comes from Rana temporaria, assembly GCF_905171775.1. Classification (NCBI taxonomy): domain Eukaryota; kingdom Metazoa; phylum Chordata; class Amphibia; order Anura; family Ranidae; genus Rana; species Rana temporaria. The sequence continues at coordinate 471,037,160 of NC_053489.1, read as the reverse complement.
AACTGTCAGACGGTGACCCTAACGTGACTTGTTGGGAAGATTCGCTCTGCTGTTCACATTGCCAGCATTGAGCCTGTGGCAGAGGCCTCATCTGGCATCTTAATCCGATCAGAGCCAGGCCTGTGGCAGAGGCCTGTTCCTCCCAGAAACCTTAAAGTGATGCTCTGGCTGCCAGGCCTGTGGCAGGGGTCTGTCCGGGGGAACTTCACCCACTCTGGCTGGAGTGGCGACGAACTGTGTTACTGCAGAAAGCAGGACTGCTTTCCTTCTATCCAAAGCCTGATACCGCAAAGTTCTTTACTTCATCAACCTTTTCTGTCTACCTCAAGTTGATGTTGGTCGTGTTGGGCCAAGAAATAAAATTCAGAAAACCTTATCTACGAATTGGACATTCGCTTATTGCTCTACTCACTACCTTCACCCCTAGACAACACATAGAGGTAACTTAATACGCCGATCCCAAAACAATCAGCGGCTCCTGAGGGGGTAGCGCTACACATCTATATCTTTTGTGGCCCCCAATGAATCCCTAAGCGCCGGGGGCCACAAAAGATGTACATGCTAGCTGGACTTGGAGGGGACGGGACGAGTGCCCTACAGGAGTATTTCCTGTTTACAGGGGGACCTCTGTAAAAGGAAGTCCCATCTCCTGCGCTGCCATTGCACGACTGTCCTGTCCATCACAGGAGACGGGACTTTCAATTAAAGAGGCCGCCGAGAAAACAGGAGTTTCTCCTGTAGGTCTGTCGATGCTCGTCCCACCCCTTCCCCATCTCCTCCAAGACTGCAGATGTGCATGAATCAGGCTGCACTGATGGCAATGGGGATGCTGCATTCAGGGCAACGGGGGTGGCTGCATTCAGGACAACGGGGGTGGCTGCATTCAGGACAACAGGGGTGGCTGCATTCAGGACAACGAGGGGGGTGGCTGCATTCAGGACAACGAGGGGGGTGGCTGCATTCAGGACAACGAGGGGGGTGGCTGCATTCAGGACAACGAGGGGGGTGCTGCATTCAGGACAACGAGGGGGGTGCTGCATTCAGGACAACGAGGGGGGTGCTGCATTCAGGACAACGAGGGGGGTGCTGCATTCAGGACAAGGGGGAGTGCTGCATTCAGGGCAAGGAGGGTGCTGCATTTATGGCACTTGTAAAGGCTGCATTGATAGGCACTGACCCTTATTTTGCTTCACAGTTTATTTACACTTTTTACACTGTTTACACTTTATTTAAAATCTAAGATTTTTTCCCTAAATCTTCCCTCTTAAAGTGAAAGTGCGTGTTATACGCCAATAAATACGGTATATCCAAATAACACGCCTGAGCTCATCTCTTCACCACACACAGCCACAAAGGCAGCAGAATTCTTGTTGGGTGGTGCATTATTGCTCAGACGAACACACTTAGACTGGATTTTAATGGTTCAGAGAATGTCAGGCAAAATGGTCGGCCCTCACACATGTTCACTTCATCAAATCTGGCCCTCTTTGATAAAAGTTTGGACACCCCTAGCTTAGAGGCTCTTTTTTTCTCTGTACTGCTGTCTGCCTAATGCCACCTATTCTTGTCTAAGGAGTCTGCCAATCTGCCTGTTGCTGATCGTTATTAAGGGTGTCCTGTGCCCTATCCCCTCTCTCGCACATTTTTCCTGTTTGAGAAATAAACTCCTCTCTCTTGTTTAAAGCATAAAAGTGACTGGCGCCCATCTTTCTTTCTTGTTCATCACCCACCATGCCCAATACCCTGCACCCTGAGGATGTACAGTATGTCAGCCCTCCCTACCCCCAGTAGTCCGCATCAACTCCCCAAAAATCATATGAAACACATCTATAAGGGAGGACAGGCAGATGATAAAAAGTTTAAAGTTTGTGCTTCAAAACAAAACTTTGACTTTAACGATCATAAAACAAGAGTGAGATTCCAGGCCCAAAAATACATATTACTGTATTTTAAGGTTTAAATCAAAAAGTGCAAAAATATATAAAAAACAGGGTGCAATCAGCGCAAATATATAGATCAAAAAATTATGATATTAAAAGTGTATTTATGTGATACAGACCCCCAGGGTTCAGATCACTGGTAATGCCAGCTGAACACTAAGGGAAATTCGCAAAAATCCTAAGCAAGTAAAAAATAAAATAGAAAAAGTGCAGCGCAAAACTCAAATATATAAATGATACTGGTATACTCAAACACCAATACCATAAGTGTGAATATGAATATGCAAAAAAAAAAAAAAATATATTAAAAATTAAATACAATTCAAACAAACAGTCCAAAAGTCCATAAGTGTCAGAAGATGAGTGAATTAAACGAAAATAAATCTCCACCACGTGACAATCCACCAAAATTTTGAAGTGATCCCTCCACCGTTGTAGATGGCTACTCTCACCTTCATATATGGACCACTGAGTTAACAGATGGTCAATAAAGCAAATCAAATAGGCAGGTCATGAACAGGAACCAGGCTGATGTATTAGATCCTCATAAGACAACCAAACCGCAAAGGACAGGTGCATGTAAAGAGATAATCACAGACTAAGTGCTCACTGTTGCAATGTGTGGATTTATTCTTTAAAAGAAGCAAAAGTCAGGCTACTCACATTTGGCCAGACAAAAAACGGCATGAAGTAACAATCTTTAGGAATGAACAGCAGATGAGCGACGTGATGTTTCAGGCTCCTAAACCACCGGACAAGATTGTTACTTCATGCCGTTTTTTGTCTGGCCAAATGTGAGTAGCCTGACTTTTGCTTCTTTTAAAGAATAAATCCACACATTGCAACAGTGAGCACTTAGTCTGTGATTATCTCTTTACATGCACCTGTCCTTTGCGGTTTGGTTGTCTTATGAGGATCTAATACATCAGCCTGGTTCCTGTTCATGACCTGCCTATTTGATTTGCTTTATTGACCATCTGTTAACTCAGTGGTCCATATATGAAGGTGAGAGTAGCCATCTACAACGGTGGAGGGATCACTTCAAAATTTTGGTGGATTGTCACGTGGTGGAGATTTATTTTCGTTTAATTCACTCATCTTCTGACACTTATGGACTTTTGGACTGTTTGTTTGAATTGTATTTAATTTTTAATATATTTTTTTTTTTTTTTTTGCATATTCATATTCACACTTATGGTATTGGTGTTTGAGTATACCAGTATCATTTATATATTTGAGTTTTGCGCTGCACTTTTTCTATTTTATTTTTTAAATCAAAAAGTGTACACACAGCATATCTCTTTCTGCATCATCTCCCGGTATACACACTTACCCCTACTACTCATCTTCTTTCCACAGGAAGAACGTCTATGAGGAGGACAGAATTATTTTCAAATAATTAGACCACAGAGATCACATGTACTCATTCGCCAGCCAGGTAACAAACCATAGCAAAAGCTTTACCAATACATTGTAACAGACTCAACAAAACTGCACAAACATAATTCAAAATCATAAAAAAAAAAAAAAATCTGTGTGACCATGGATAATGTATTTTTAAGACCCTTTCTAGACTAATCTCCAAGACAAACAGGTCTTACAGCATGGTTAGCATTCATTTCCACGAAGCGAAAATCATAATAAACCTTTTCCAGTGAGCAGTATTTACAGATAAACTGCCTCTGACAGAGGGATGACAATATAAATATTTTATATGTACAGTACTTCTCTTCATGAAGGGGCCGGTTCACACTGGGGCGGCACGACTTCGGGGGCGACTCGGCAAGGCGTCCTGAAGACGACTTCAGAGGCGACTTGTCAAATGACTTCTGTATAGAAGTCAATGCAAGTCGCCCTGAGTCGCCCCAAAAGTCGTACAAGAACCTTTTTTTAAGTCGGAGCGACTTGCGTCGCTCCTATTAGAACGGTTCTATTGAATAGAATGGGAAGCGACTTGTCAAGCGGCTGAGTCGCCTAACGAGTCGCCCCAGTGTGAACCGGCTCGAAGTCTTTCAAAATGGCTTTACATAACTGTATGAAATGTAGTATGCCTGACGCTGACCCGTGCCTTTTGTGTTTGGCCCAGTTTTAGCCCAAAATATCCTGGATAAGGATGTTTACATTTAGGCCCCTTTCACACTTGCCTTACGATTTGGGACTGCAAAATCGCATGACAAGCCATTCTCCATGATTTTCAATGACTACCATTCATATTAGCACGACTTTAAGTCGTGCCGACTTCAAAGTAGTCCTTGAACTACTTTTTTTCTGAATTCGGATCCCGTATTAACGGATCTGACTTTGGCATGCGACTTGTGCTCTGATCTTAAAGGGTAACTCCACAGCAATAAAAAAAAAAAAAAAGGCATGGGTTCCCCCTCCAGGAGCATACCAGGCCCTTCAGTCTGGTATGGTTTTTAAGGGGAACCCCCACGCTGAAAAAATTGCATGGGGGTCCCCTTAAATCCATACCAGACCCTTATCCGAGCATGCAGCCCGGCCGGTTAGGAAAGGGGGCGGGGACGAGCAAGCACCCCCCCTCCTGAACCGTACCAGGCGTCATGCCCTCAACATGGGGGGGTGGGTGCTTTGGGGCAGTGGGGGCTTTTGCGCCCCCCCACCCCAAAGCACCTTGTCCCCATGTTGAGGGCATGAGGCCTGGTACGGTTCAGGAGGGGGGGTACTTGCTCACGCCCACCCCCTTTCCTGACCGGCCGGGCTGCGTGCTCAGATAAGGGTCTGGTATGTTTTTTTGGGGGACCCCCAATGCTGTTTTTTTGGCTTGGGGGTTCCCCTTAAAATCCATACCAGACTGAAGGGCCTGGTATGCTCTTAGAGGGTAAACCCATGGCATTTAAAAAAAAATTGGCGTGGAGTTCCCATCTAATGATTCATACCAAGCAGACAGTGCCTGTTACCTCAGGGATCAAAGTCAGATCCCTGGTCATTGAAGTTGTCCTTCAAGTCCCAGGTCAAAGTCAGATCCACAGTCGTCAAAATCACGGCAAAATCTTGCAGCTTTGAGATCGCAGGTGTGAAAGGGGCTATATGCCACGTACACACACGACCGTTTTTCATGACATGAAAAATGTTTTTTTTTTTAAATGTCATTAAAAACGACCGTGTGTGGGCTCCAGAGCATTTTTCATGATGTGAAAAATGGGCATTAAAAATATAGAACATGCTCTTTTTTTTTCCGCGTTGTTCTTCACGTTGTGGTTTTTCACGTCGTGAAAAACGGTCGTGTGTAGGCTTTAACAACGTGAAAAAAACACGCATGCTCAGAAGCAAGTCATAAGACTGGAGCACTCGTTATGGTAAAACTAGCGTTCGTAATGGCGATAGCATATTTGTCACGCTGTAACAGACTGAAAAGCACGAAGACTGAAAAGAGCGAATCGTCTCTCAAACTTTTACTAACGCAAAATCAGCAAAAGCAGCCCCAAGGGTGGTGCCATCCGAATGGTACTTCCCCTTTATAGTGCCGTTGTACGTATTGTACGTCACCGCGCTTTGCTCAAGTATTTTCTTTTCACAATCGTGTGTAGGCAAGGCAGGCTTGACAAGAATCGCGTAGAAAAAAACGTTGTTTTTTCTAGAACATTAAAAATGGTCGCATGTACGCGGCATTACACTAAACACTAACGTCTAAACATTAAACTGCTGGTAGTTATAAGTAAGTTTAGGCTATTTATAACATTATTGCATATGTACCATGACAACAAATGAGGTGCTTTCGGCCATCATTTTAATTATATTTCCCTTTTTACATTTTTAGATGAATAGTAATTTTTAAAAAATTAGAATTTTATTAGGATCAAGTAAGAAATCATAACAATAATTTGTATTGTTTTTGAGTGCTGTGTATACTGGACAAATATTGTACATCTTTACAGTATGTCACAGTACACAAGCTTGGGATGTGCACAACTGTGAAATGACCACTAGAGGGCAGTTTATGACTTGATGATGCAAATTGGGAAACTTCAGTATGAAGCAATAGCTTGACATCTGCTGCTCTGCACCTTTCACAATAATCTTTCTAGAAATAAGGTACTTTTAGGAAAGCTAACTTTCTCATCTTACTAGTTTCAATATTATAGGGGATAAGTGCACACAAAGTTAGTTCCTGATGAGTAAGAATACGGTTTTGCTGTGCAAAATAATCTTAAATAATACAATCCCTCTGCCTTGTCTGATACTATAAAAGGGACAGTCTTATCATTTTGGCAGGAGGCTGGCTGGTTGGATAACTAACCGGCAAACCTTTTGGATTCTCCAGCTATGGAGCATCTGGTCCCATGTCCATCCACCTCATGTAGTCATTTGGGGTGTCAAGCTCTATTGAGTTATTTTGCATAATGTAGACTGTGCAAGAAGGAGGCTTTCCCTGCTTCGCACTGCGACAGTAGTTACATACTGTAGATAATCTGCTTGAAAAAAGACAAGTCCATCCAGTTCAACCAACAGAGGAAAAAACACACACACACACACACACACACACAAACTATAAGAAAACCCCCATATAATCTATCCAATACCCACAGTTGATCAAGAGGAAGGCAAAAAACCCCAATAAAGCATGATTCAGTTTGCTCCAGTGGGGGAAAAAATCCTTCCTGATCCCCCCAAGAGGCAATCTGATATTCCCTGGATCAAATGTACCTATAAATATTATTATCCTGTTATATTATGTGCATTTAACATAGGCTGAAGATGCACTCCTGATTGTCCTTGATATGTTTCTTACTCAAGTGTAGGGATGAGCCGAACCCCCCCCCCCGTTCGGTTTGCACCAGAACCTTCGAACGTTCGCGCGAACATTTAGAACCCCATTGACGTATATGGGACTCGAACGTTCAAATTCAAAAGTACTCATTTTAAAGCCCAATATGCAAGTTATTGTCGTAAAACGTCTTTGAGAACCCGGGTCTTGCCCCTGGGGACATGTATCAATGGAAAAAAGTTTTAAAACGGTTGTTTTTTCAGGAGCAGTGATTTTAATGATGCTTAAATAATACAAAAAAATGAAAAATTCCTTTAAATATCGTACCTGCTGGGTATCTATGCCTGTGAGGTGGCACATGTTTCAAACTGTCCCTGTAGTAATGAGATTACTATAAGAAAAAAGTAATTTAAAACTGCTTGCGGCTTTAATGTAATGTCTGGTCCCTGCAATATGGATGAAAATCATTGAGAAAAATAGCACAGACATAGACAGTACACACACCATGTTGCTTTAGGTGCAAACTACAGAGCACATGGCCAGTACACACCAAGTAGCTTTAGGTGCAAACTACAGAGCACACGGCCAGTACACACCAAGTAGCTTTAGGTGCAAACTACAGAGGACACAGGCAACAAACTACGTAAGAATACTGCAGCTAGCACAATCACCTACCTGCCAGTAAATTAGGAAGAAATTATCTAGCTAAACTATACAGTGTATAAATATATGTACAACACCTGGTATGTATATATATCCTCTACACACTGTAACATTAACTGACTAGCCTGCCTGCCTGCTCTATCTACCTGCAAAAAATGACACTCTCTCTGTCTCTCCCTGTTCTCTCTTAACCACCGCAACACACTAGACAAGGCCGGCCTGCAGGCCCCTGAGCCATAATTGGCCAAAGCCACCCTGGCTTTGGCCAATTATGGCTCTCCGTTTTTTGCAGGCTGTGATTGGCCAAGCATGCGGGTCATAGTGCATGTTTGGCCATTCATCAGCCAGCAATGCACTGCGATGCCGCAGTGAATTATGGTCTGTGAAACGTAACTCGAATTTGGCGCGAACGGCCCAAAACGTTCGTAATTCGACGAACTGTCGAACATACGATGTTCAAGACGAACATGAGTTCGATTTAAATACGAAGCTCATCCCTACTCATGTGTAGTTAATGTTTCCAATTATAAAAACTGGCAGTATGATTACTATGATTTGAGTACTACTAAGCAGCAATAAAGGGTGTTGCACATGGGCCGAGTATCGAGCGGTATCTGCCAGTTCAATATAAACTGGCCAACATTTAACCCATATGTTTTGCAACCAGTCAGACAGAAGCTGGCCGAACGTCTGGCTTCTGTCAAAGGGGCATAACCAAAAAAGGTCTGCCGATCGGCATCTGATCAGAACTGGCAGTCAGGGTGCATTTGATTTAAATCAACTCAATTTGAAGTTGAGTTTCCATCCCAAATTTTTTTTTTCATTATTGTGCTCATTAGACCTAAAAAAGAAAAAAAGAAAAAATATATTTTTTTACTCACCTGGAAATGCCTGTTGCTATGCGGTCCCACAAAATATGCCTTTGGAATCACCTAGGATTCTGACATCATCTCCCTCTAATGCTCCTGGGAAATGTGTGTCATCATTTCCCAGGATGCAGTGCGCTACCCAATTATCACTCCCCATCCAAGACTTCCAGGAAGTAAGTGCTTGTAGGCTTCACAATGCCCACAAGCAAAATGACAACGGTGTGGACATAGTTTTATAAACTATCTTTTTTGAATAACTATGCGGAGCGGCGGCGGATTGTAAAATAGTAAGTGACCGGATTTATATTCTAAAAATGCATGATGAAAGGACATACATTTAAAAAATTATAATTGTGGTTGGAACCCCGCTTTAAATCATCATTTGTAAAGATCAACTGTCATCTCTGTCCCGCAGCAGCTCCTCCTCTGGCCCGCTGTTGACTCACCGACAGTCCCATTCACTTTTAATAGGATGGCTGGTGATGCGGCAGTGACACAACAAGGTGAGGGACGTGATGGCAGCAAGTGAGTGGATGCCCGCTAATAGGAGCTGCCATGATGGATCTAAAATGACAGGTGCTCTTTGAATGTAAGGACTCATTCTTGCTGGTAGTTAGAATCTTTAATATTTGCAAACAAAATGAAGGTTTCCTATTTAGAATAATAAGCTGTCAGGTTAATAAAACAGTAATATCAGAACCGATTTGATCATAAAGTTTGTAGAGTACATAGATTTGCAAAACAATGAGATAAAGGACTATTCCTGAACATTGTTTTATCTCATGGTTACTGAGAAATTATGTGAATGCATCAATGCAGTGCATGTTATCTCAGTTTGCAGAGCTTGGATTCATTGAATGAGTTTTTTTAAACATTGATTTGTATCCACCCTGCTGGCAGCCAATGACTGAGAGCGCTGGCCTGTGTGTTCCGGTGGTCGTCTCCCTGTCAGAACACAATAGCTCAGTGGGGGAGATCACTGTACTAACATCAGGTTGTTAGTACATGATTTTCCGAGCTCTTAAAAGTAAAAAAAAAAAAAAACTGCAATTGTGTACTAGGCTTATGTGTTCAAAGTTGGTTGTGTGGTAACACAAGCAGGCACAGAAAGACCATAAACAAGCACTATGACTGATAGGCACAGTGACCATGTAGATATGGACAGGGTAAAATTACAATAGTGCAATTAAAGCTTTAGAAGTGTGGTCCTATACTGTGTAAGTCTATGGCAGGATGTGGCTGGACAGGGATAAACACGTTCCCAAGTGGTGTCCTAATGCATTCAGGAATAAGTACCTGGAATGCAGGTCTTATGCAAACCTGTGTCCTGTATCCTCTGCTTTACACACTGCTGAGCCATGCGCTATGTGTGTTACCTACTATTACCCCCTATGCTTTATGCACTCCTGAGCACTGTGTTGTGTGTGTGTGTGTGTTACTCACTTCTGAGCCCTGCATTTTACACACTCCTTGTCCCTTCACTCTGTGTCTTATGCACTCCTGAGCCCTAAACTATAGGCACGATGTTGTACATTTTATACTCCTGACCACTGCACTCTGCACTCTGTACGCTTGGCTATATATGACCTGAATCTCTTGGCATAAGTAGGAGTCTCAGTTAGGTGTTGGCTGGTGTGAATAGTACATATGCCCAGATGGGTTTAAAGGTAACTTGTAAACAAATATGGAAACATGTAATGCTTTTCTATGGTTGAATGTCCACCAAACATTCAGTAGTGTCTAAAAGCTGGTACACATGGGCCGATATTCAACAGAAACCAGCCTAATGTCCAGCTCCTGTCAAATAGGCACACTGGAAAAACAGCAACAGATCAGCATATAATCAGCGCTTGCAGTCAATGGCTGCAAGCACTGGCTGGTGTGTTTTGGAGAGGGGGAGGGGGAAGGGGGGGGAAGTCCCCCTGTCAAAACACAATAGCACAGTGGGGAGATTTCTGTACTAACATCTCATAGCTAGTACAGCGAGCTGCTCAATTTTTTTTGTTCAGCCCACTGGGTCTGCATTTAGTCTAGCCGCATTTTTATAAAAAGCTCATTCACACAGATGGTAGTCCTTACCTCCTCTCTAAAATATGATCCATAGTGGATTGCTTTTCAGAAGTGGTTTGTGGGCATCGAGGAGGCGATACTGAATACTTCTTTTGTTTGGCTTCCAGCAAGGGGTGATTGGCTTGCAGTGCGGTCCCATGAGCTTCAAAGGGCTAGTTTGACAGGCAGTGCTGCCTGCCAAACTCAACATGCCAAATCATTTTTTTTGCACTATGCAGATAATTGCTGTGGCAATGTGTACTCATTCAAATGGCCACAATTTTTGTTTAAAGGTGGGTGGCCGGGGGGCAGTAAAAACACACATTAACTGAGTGAGGCTACTTATATTGTTAAAGGGGACCCTGCGTTTCTGACCAGGTTTGCTTCTTTTTCTTTTTGTGCCCCCCCTTCTTCAGTGCTGACTGTGCCATTCACAAAAAACAGAAGTTGATAAATGCCTGGAAGTCATAGAGAGATAACAGCTTTATCTTAAGGATGCCCTTCTAGTCAGATGCTCCTACTTAATGTGGTTGTAAAAGCTGGAGGTTCTTTACCTTCATATATTCTATGCAGTAAGGTAAAAAACCTTCTCGGTTCAGCATCCTCCCTCCCCAGCCCCCTACAATACTTACCTGAGACCCATCTTGATCCATCGATGTCCATGAGAGCAGTGGCTCTCCTGGATCACTCCATCCTCATTGGCTGAGACACAGTTGTTGAGCCATTGGCTGTCAATCACAGACAGTGAGGAAGGAGCGGGGGGCGGTCCCGAGCCACGCTCTGTGTGTCTTATGGAGCATCTTGCTATGGGGGCATTCAGCAAGAAGCAGGGGCCAGGATCGCCGGTGGGGGACCCAGGAAGAGGAGGATCAGGGCTGCTGTGTGCAAAACCATTACACAGAGCAAGTAAGTATGCCTTTAGTACCACTTTAAAGTGATTGTAAGCGGTTTGACCTTAATGCAGAGAATGCAATAAAGTAAAAAATAACTTTTAACTTTACAACCACTTGAAATATCCCAGATTAGTTTCTTTACCAGGATTCGGAAATCATTTAGACTTTTGGGAGCATAAGATATATTGTGTTGGATTGCTATTTCCATGATTTTGACTTGATAAATAAAAATCTGTCTGTCCTTGCTGATCTTTTTCTGCAAATGTTAATTGCCAGGCTGGTATACTGGACCTATAGGGCCAAATCCTCAAAAGGGATACGCAGGCGGAACTGCTGTTCAGCCTGCGTATCCCTGTGCCTATCTTTGGAACTGATCCTCAGAAGCAGTTTTCCAAAGATAGGCAGAAGATCCGACATCTGTAAGAGACTTACACTGTCGGATCTTAGGATGCAGTACCGCATCCGCCGCTGGGGGCATTTCGTGTCGAAATGCCGCCTAGCGTATGCAAATGAGGACTTACGGAGATCCACAAAGCTTTTCAGCTTTGTGTTTTCTGCGTAAGTTTACGTTTGCATACGTAAAATTAGTTCTGCTTTTACAAAGTGTAAACTAGTTACACCTTGTAAAAACCGACCTTTTTTTCGATCGCCGCGATTTTTTTTAAATTTTGATTTTTTTTCCCGGCGCGTAACTTTTTTTTTACCCGACGCAACTTTATTGTCCCGTCGCAATCCACAAAGCCCGGCGTAACGTAATTTCGCGCGCTGCCCGTCGGGAAAATGACGTCACGAGCATGCGCAGTACGGCCGGCGCGGGAGCGCGCCTCATTTAAATTGTCATCGCCCCCTGCAGAAGAGTACCGCATTGCGCCGGAGACATTTAAGTTACACGGCCTGAAATTTCTAGGTAAGTGCTTTGTGGATCGGGCACTTAGGTAGAAATTTTAAGGCAGTGTAACTTAAATGGGAAAAGATAAGTTAGGCAGGATCTTTGAGGATTTGGCCCATGGTTTCTATGCGTTATGAGTTTCAGACCGGGATAAAGTATGCAGTTTAGAAATGATGACTTAATACATACATTAAACTCTGGACTGACAGTGACTGTGAGACATCTAGCATTTGTAGGAGGTTATAACAGCCATATAGGAGCCATAGCAGTGTTTTATATTACACACATGATATGTCTCAGATATCAATAATATTAAAGCCGGTAACTCCGAGTTCTCTTGCAAAGAAAATTCTTTATTGGCTACATGTATAAAAGCGCGATACAGAAGAATTTAACGCGTTTCGGCTTTTTCAGCCTTCCTCTAAGCATGCTATGAACATGACTATAAAATATAATGGTTGATCTTGGGTAAAAGCTTTATATTCATCTACATGATATGTTTCCTTTTAATGGAGAAATTAACTCCAAAAGCTGTGCCTAGTTTAAAGGACTAGTCACCAGCATTACCTATAATCTTACTGTAGCTGATCTTTCCTAGTTACTGGCATTGTTCTTTAAAGAATGTTAGGCGGAGGGGGCTATCTTGGTAGTGTTTTTATTCCTCATGCCTTAGCCTCCAGCACAGAGAACAGGGAGCTTAGCAGTGACTTCCCTAATGCCCCGTACACACGATTGGGATTCCCGGCGGTAAAAAGTCAGCCGGGAATCGCAGGGGGAAAACCGAGAACCTACTCGGTCACTTTCCCCCTGTACACACCAGAGGTTTTCCCGTCTGGAAAACTGCCATGAGACCTTTGGCCGGGAATCCCGGCCGTGTGTATGCTCTACCTCAGTGTTTCCCATAGGGTAACTGCCGGGAAAAAGACCACTGGGAATCGCAGAAGGAAAAAAGAGAACATGTTCTAATTTTTCTTGCCGCAATTCCCGGCGGTTTTCCTGTCGGGAAAACTGCCATGGAGCATACACACGGCCAGTTTTCCCAGCCAAAAGCTGTCATGGCAGCCGATGGGAAAACTGGTCATGTGTACGAGGCATCACTCTCACAGGGAACAAATAGCAGTCAGAAGCAGCAGTGCCTTAGATTTCACACGGCAGATATACAGCTATGTATACACAAGAATGCCCAGGCACACTCACATACTACGAAATATGCTGAGGGAATCTAGACAAAGGGTACATTTTTTCAAGGTACTGCTTCTGTACAATTAACAATTCTAAATGTTTCCTAAAACGCAGCATTATCTTCTTGAGTTCAGGTCCACATTAACTGTTCATAGTTCTTCTGACCTATCATTTTATTTATTTACTGTTCATTTACATTTCTCTGCAGCTCCAAATGTACGGACAAAAATGATTTGACAGATATGTGTTCATCTTTGTGTAAACTGTTTGGAAGCTAAGTGAAAATCAATCCTTGTCATTGGTAATGCATTTACATAAACCAAGGTAGCATGGCTGAGCTGGCTGCTCTGTGTTATTCTGAGTATGACATTGCAAAAAGTTTTTTTGCTGGCCTGGTTTATTTCCTGGTTTATTTCCACAAATATAACTAGCATTCTATTTGCTGACAAGAACTCAAGTTCCTAAATGTAGAAATTTGTAAGTGGCATCATCATATTTAGCTTTTTAAACAACAGGAATAAAACAAAAGTTAGCCCTATTGCTGTATGGTAACTAAAGCCCTGATTTGCATCAAACTAAAGTAATGAATTAAATTCCTATCCTTTTTCTCAGAAAGGAATATGATTTATGATAAGCGGTAAACTGTTTTGGTCTTTTTTTTTTACAAGAAAACATTCTCCTTTTTGTCCTGAAGATGGCAGTGTTTCATTTATTTTTCTATCTTATACAGCACTTGTAGAGTAATATTATAGGTATTTATCAATCCCTCAAGGAGCTTACATTCTGTTTTACATTCATACATACTTGTACATACTAGAGTAAACTTAGACCGGAGACAAAATAATGTACTGGAATAGAAAAGATTTGCAAAAAAAAAATGTTTTGATCCGCTCATACTTTTCTTCTAAAATCAACTTTTTTGTGTCGTTCTGTCTGGTTGACACTGTAGAGGTGTCTGATATTTTTTTAGACTTGATGACATGGATGTTGTGTACACGCATTATGAGGTTCCTTTCCTTTTCCTCCTAGAAAAGGGAATGATTAGTGTCCAGTTACACCAAGATTTATGTAAATTGCTAGTTAGCGCTTCTTATGATTGGTATTGTCCTCTATATTATTTTCCTCTAGTGGACCCCTACATAGCCCACCCATGCTACAATAATCAAATCAAATACTTGAGCCCCACTGAGACACCTTGAAGATGAAATAATATCTATATCCTAACAAATGGAGCTTTGTGCATGTTACGTTGCATGTCTCCTTTAAGCCTCGTACACACGATCGGATTTCCATCGGACAAATCGGTGGAATTTTGTGCGAAGGGCGTTGGCCGTAAACCTGGTATGCATACAGACGGCAGAACTTTTTCAGCCAACATTCACAAAACGACATGGTTTTTCTGCTCTTTAGCGCCACCCTTTGGACAACTTCTGCTAAAAAGCCCTGTACACAGGATCGGATTTTCAGACAATTGTGTGATGGCAGGGTTTTTGTCGGATAATCTGATCGTTTGTACGCTCCATTGGACAATTATTGTGGGATAGCATGCTCTCAAATTTTGCGACAACAGATGTGTGCCGTCGGATCATCCGATCATGTGTACACAAGTCCGTCGGAATAAAATCGGAATAAAATCCAAAGTACAAACGCGTATGCTCTGAACCAATGCTAACCATAAGACAACATTAGCAGAAGCTGCCCAAAGGGTGGCGCTAAAGAGCAGAAAAACACGTAGTTTGGTGTATGTTGGCTGAAAAAGTTTGCTGTCTGTATGTAGAACAAGTTCACGACAACGCCCTTCGCACAAAATTCCACGGATTTGTCCGATGGAAATCCAATCGTGTGTACGAGGCATTAGATTGTAAGCTCCATGAGCAGGGCCCTTTATTTTGTACTGAACTGTTGGTGCTATATAAATTCTGTATAATAATGTTTGATGGCCTCCATTCACTTTTGTAACAAACAATGGCGGTCATACATGTATGATATAAGGCGCCACTGTAGCCATGTTGCCTGACACAGGGCTGTACCTCTGTTCAATATGTGTCTTCTGAAATATGCCACAGCACTTGTTCCCATTGTGTATGCTGCATTCATTGTGATCTGGGCCACCACAGAGGTAAATCAAGACCGTCCTGTATAGACTCAGCAATGATTGTGAGTTTGTGAAGATGCGTGTGATCACTTATAAACATAAGATATATATTTTTTTTAAATACTTTTTATTACAAAATAATTCAATGGCAGGGTACAAATATTCACATTGTAAGAGTATACAAAGTGCCAATATTCCATTATTGACAGAACATCAATAAACAGAGAACCATAACAAACTTTGTCTCCTGTTTTGTGCATCCATGCAACAATCAATAGCAATCATCTGAAATCAATTAGATACATTCACATCTCTCACAGATACTTCTATTTAGGATAAATCAAGGTCAGCCATTAGCAGTTAAAGGATAATTTCACCTTTCTAAAAATAATAATGCAGATCTTTTTGCAGGTAAAAAAATTTGCAGTTTTCATTTTTTTCAGGAGCCTGGAAAACATTGCACACACAATCAGCAGGTGCAATCTCAGGTTCCTGCAGACTGTCTGTGTAGCTTTCTGCTCATACCTCATACAGGTTGCATAGTTAAAGTGTTACTAAACCAAGCAATATAAAAACAATGGCCCGGATTCAGTAACAATTGCGCTTTTTTTTGCCCTGCGCCCCCGCATTTTTTTTGCGCTGCCCTCGATTCACGGAGCAGAAGCTCCGTAAATTGCGCGGGCGCGCCGGCAAAATGCCCGGCGTAAGCGCACGCAATTTAAATGATCCCGTAGGGGGCGGGAATCATTTAAATTAGGCGCGTTCCCGCGCCGATCGTAGAGCGCATGCTCCGTCTGGAAACTTTCCCGACGTGCATTGCGGCAAATGACGTCGCAAGGACGTAATTTGCTTCAAAGTGAACGTGAATGGCGTCGAGCGCCATTCACGATTCACTTACGCAAACTACGTAAATTTCAAATTTCGCGACGCGAGAACGACGGGTATACGTAACATTGGCTGCCCCTGCTAATAGCAGGGGCAGCCTTACGCAAAAACCGCCGTACGGAAACGACGTAAATTGCGCACGCAGGGCTCGCGCAACGTTGTGAATCGGTGTTAGTATGCAATTTGCATACTATACGCTGAGCACAACGTGAACGCCACCTAGCTGCCATCGCAAGAATGCAGCCTAAGATATGCGGGCATAAGAGCCTTATGCCGCGCATATCTTAGGCTGCAGTCGGCGTAACGAGGTTCCTGAATCAGGAGCATTCGTTACGCCGGGGCAAGTAAGCAATTGCGCTGTGTAACCTATGGTTACACAGGCGCAATTGCTTCTTGAATCCAGGCCAATACATCCCCCCCCCCCCCCTCCCACACCCACAGTGCACTCAGCTTCTAAATCATCCTTTTATATTAAAATACTGCTGCTATATACCCTTTTTTTTTTCATCTGTATGTCGCGGACTTGTGGTAAACTGCAGGGTCCCTCTTCCCTGTTAAAAAAAAAACTGCAGGGTCCCAGCGATTCCCGAGTGTTCATGTAGGAGGATATTTCACTCTCCTCTGACCAAACTTCCTATGCATCAGAAAACCCCTCATCCGCGATCTGGCCAGCGCTGATTGGCACTGTGCCAATGACATGCTCAGTTCCCAAATAAATAAAAACGTACAAATCGTGTGTGTGAAACAGGAAATGTTCTCTCCAGCATAAAAGACACAACTGAGCATGTGCAGGTCGGCTACCCTGCCTGTGTTAGCTGGCCTTCCCCAGATAGACAGTGCAGGTGGGAGGGATCTGTGCATACAGGATACAACAGCCTTTTTTATACAATGCAGAGGATTAACCCCTAAAGTTCCAGAGGGGGTATAACAAGCATGCTATTCTGCATATACAGACATATTTTACTGCTGTGGGTAGCCGTAAAGGCTGACGGTTTTGTAGTTCATTTATTCACAGATCTCTTTGAAGGAATGACGCAGTTGTGTGGGCAAACTGTGACAGCAGACTTGGGAAGAAGACCCCTAACCCGCTGACACAATGAGAGGGGAATCGGTGAAAAGCTGCAGGAGTGGGAACATGTTACATGTTACACCTTAAAAATGGGTGGATTATACTATATTCCCAAAGGTTAACTTATCCTTTAAAGTTTGGGTTGAGACAGAACACACCTCCCAAATCTAATGCCGCGTACACACCATCACTTTATGTGATGGAAAAAAAAGAAATTTTCTGTGAAGTAAAAAACGACGTTGCCTACACACCATCGTTTTTTCACAATGCTCTAGCAAAGCGAGGTTACGTTCACCACTTTTTTCCATTGAAGCTCACTTCATAACTAGCGTCTGGGCATGCGCGGGTTTAAAAACGTTGTTTTAAACGTTGTTTTTTGCTACACACGGTCAATTTCTGTGACACAAAAAACGACGCTTTGAAAAACGACACAAAAAATTGAAGCATGCTTCAATTTTTTTTGTCGTTTTTCACAAGACATAAAACAACGTTTTCCCCCACACACGGTCATTTAAAATGCATCCATTTAAGCGCTATTTGTTTTCACGCCATTTTTTTTTTTTTAGGAAAATCCTAGCATATCTAGGCCAAAGCTCCTCATCCAGGAATCCTAAAAGACATACTTCAGGGGTGAGTGGAACTTGAGCTGTATGTAGGTTAGACAGCAATTCTACGACCTGTTTCCAATAATCTGCTATAATTGGGCATGTCTATGTTAAATGATTAAACTCATCTCCCGATTGTGCACAATGTGGGTAGTTTGAAGTGGGGGTAAGGCCCATAGCCAGCAAGCGAAATGGGGTGAGGTATGTTTTCTGAACGATCTAAAGTTGAATGAGTTTGTTATTGGCTCCCTAAAATCCTTTTTAATGTGATGTGTCCATAAACAGATAAGGCACATACATAAATGGAAGTCAGTTGATTGTAACTGATTTAGGGCTGCAACTAACGATTATTTTCATAATCGATTAGTTGGCCGATTATTGTTTCGATTAATCGGATAATAGTCTTAAAAAAAAAAAAGAATCGCATTTTTTTTGGGCCAATTTGTTGTTGGGCAGATTACAAAACACAAATTGCCGCAAAAACACATTACATGCATTTCTGCAGCTTCTCCATTGAAGTATATTGAACCAAAAAAAAAAACATAGCACCGTTTTGCGTTTAAAAAGTCCTTGCCCTTTCCAAATACGCAGCAGCCGAAAAAAATTCCATAGGAAAACATGTAAAATGAACTGTAGTGTGTTTCTGCAAAAAGCACCAAAAAACAGAGGTGTGAACCCAGGCCTGAGATGTTTAGTAACATAATGGGGTTAAAAAAACAAAAATAAGTACAAAAAGAGCAAATAATCACTATTGTAAGTACTATTTGTACTATAAAAGTCTAGTTTTAGGTTTAACCCCATTATGTTACTGGCCGATTAATCGATTATGAAACTTGTAATTTCATAATCGATTAGTTGTCGAATAATCGATTAGTTGTTTCGGCCCTAAACTGATTATTAAAACACTACACAGGAAAAAAAAGAGAAATTACTGCTCATCACAGCAGCTTTAATAAACAGTGGACTTTTGGAACCTCTTGGTTACAAAGTTTGGTTAGGTTTGCAATAAACTTCTCACAACAGAAGGACTTGAGGATCTGATTTGAGATATGAGTATGAGATATTTAAATAAACACAATTGTCAAAAGTATCTGCCTTTAACAGCACATGAACTTTAATGGCATCCCAGTCTTAGTCCGGAGGGTTCAATATTGAGTTGGCCCACCCTTTGCAGCTATAACAGCTTCAACTCTTCTGGGAAGGCTGTCCACAAGGTTTAGGAGTGTGTCTATGGGAATGTTTGACCATTCTTCCAGAAGCACATTTGTAAAGGGTCAGGCACTGATGTTAGACGAGAAGACCTGGCTCACAGTCTCCACTCTAATTCATCCCAAAGGTGTTCTATTGGGTTGTGGTCAGGACTCTGTGCAAGCCAGTCAAGTTCCTCCACCCCAAACTCACTCATCCATGTCTTATTGGACCTTTTTTCTTATTAGTGAAGATGAAGCTTTTGGTGACATTTTAACTGCTTGCCGACCGCCTAACGTACATGTAAAGCGGCAAAGCGTCCTTAGTAAAAACGGCACCTGTCACACACACTACACAGAGTTAGTCACACATTTAACCCTTTGATCGCACTAGATTAGGGCTGGGGAAATTAAAGATTAATTCCTCGATTAATCTTGAATTTTTTTGATCGATCAAAATTCTTGACGTCACCGGACAGCCTGGACAGTGAGACTTACCCTGCTGGATGCGAACAAACTGCACCCATTGGATCTGTGTAGCAGGAGGATGCATCAGGCTCCATCAGGGGAAGGGGGCAAAAATAACCATCGTTTTCCTGTCCTAAGCAGTTTTGTGCAGACAATTCTTTGTGTATCGGCAACATCTGTTCCATGCAAAAGACTGTTCAGTTCTTCGGGGTATATTGTCAATAAAATGCGATCATGTCTGCTCCCAGAAAATGTAAACACTCTGGTATGTCTGTGACTGGCTAAAGTGATGCCTACTTGCCTACTATAAAGTGACTGACAGTCAATATACTAGATACGTTTTATAATTAAAGTTTAACTAACTTTCTACGTTTTTCTTAAAGTTTAATAAGAAAAAATTACTTACGTTTGAATTTAAAACGTATTTGTGTGAACTGTGAAGTTAAGTCATGGAGTGTGGAAGCTAATTAGTGACGGGTGATTGTATATAGTGTATACCACATTTACCACTGACTAATGCAGAGTTGCAATGCAAGGAGATCAGCTAAAAGTAGTTGGATCTGTATGTGCGTTTATAATTAATCGAAATAAGTCGATTAATCGATTAAAAAATAAATCGATTAATCGAACACGAACATTTTAATCAGTAACAGCCCTACACTAGATGTTAACCCCTTCCTACCCAGTGAAATGAATACAGTGACAGAGCATTTTATATACACTGATCACTGTATTAATGTCACTGTGATGTCAGTGGCGGTTAGTCAGTTCCCCCCAGTGTCAGATTTCCCACTGCATTATCGCAGTCCCCTTATAAGTCGATGATCGACGTCAATAAAAAAAATATATAAATATAAAAATTCCAGTATATATCCCATAGTTTGTAGAGCCAATTGTCAGACAAATCGATCAACATACACTTCATCGTCACTTCTTCTTAATCCTGCATACAGTACTAGACCACAGTTGTTTATTGGAATCTACAAATTACTTTCACATATCGTATTTGGTCTCATGTTCCCTCCATGCACCCCCAACGGGTTCTTTTCCCTTCACTTACAATTTGTGGGTATGAGCAGTGCAAATATATTGCTGTCACCAGTCTCCTCTAACTACAGATCCCAGCTATCAATGCGCCTTCCGATTCTACTGCGCATGTGTTAGCATTTCATTCATTAATTTATTATATATAATAAATGAATTATAATGAATTTTTATTTATTTATTTATTTAAATAAAAAAAATAAAAAAAATTCTCCTTCTCTATATTTCTCTCTTTTTTTTTTTTTTTTTCTCCTATGTTTGTTTGTTTGAGGCTTCAGTTAAGACAGTATATACTATGTATCTGTATGTTTTGCCGATACGATTATAGTATAATTGTATGTATATCTGGGCACGGGTAAAAATTCAATAAAACTCAGATTGATAACATTAATTTATGAATTTGTATTTAGCGGGTTGCCTGGAGTTCAACTTTAAGACAACGTTTTTATTTTCACCAGCACCCGCATTATAGTCAGGGCCAGGTGGCAAAGACTTTGCGCAGACAAACAGTAAACCACACCTGGCTCATTTGCAAAAATAAATATTTGTAGCTCCAGATCCTTTTTATTAAGTAAGTAGCTTGAAAAATGGTTAGTAGTAGTCTGAAAGTCCTGAGAACTACAAATTCGCTAATATGTAAAATAGGGTGCCCGTAATTAAAAAAAGAAATCCCCTAGGTACATGTTTCGCCTTGAAAATGCTATGTTGTCAGAAAGTTTTACGGGCCCTGGTCAGGTCACGTGTCTTTTCTTTCCTGTAGCCTCATGAAGATTTCTTTAGGAGCTGGTAATAAAAGTTGGTAAATAAAGACACCAAGACAAATCCTCAAGCTGAGAAGGATTCTCCTAGAAGCGTGGGTTCTCATTATTTTCCCAAATTTTGGCATAGGCTTGGGTCAGTCAGCTTAAGCAGTGTCTGTGTTTGTATACCATCCTTCACAAGGCTCTGTCTGCAAAGGACCAGAGCTGCCAATACATATTCATGAAAGACAAGCCCTTCTAGGCTCTTTTAACATTGACAAAGACCTAGCTGTTTTCAGGCCGCCATCTGACTCGTATTGAGTGTAGAGGTGGATGACCAGATTAGTGCAGCCCGCTAGATTATTTCTTAAATCGTTAGGCCTCGCCCGCCTAACAATTTGGCTCAATTGTCATTTGTGACAAGTCTGTCATTAGTTGATAGGTTCTTTTGGACATTAACAGATAGAGATAATTTCCTTAACTTCCATTTTATTTGACAAGAGACTACTGTGGCTAGAGAGGAAGTGCCTGAGCAGTTTATGGATTAAGGCTTTAGTCACTTCAAAGGCATCTTTGATGTTAAAGATATGTGCTTCACTAAAGCCAGTAAGTTAGTTATTACCAAATTTGGTTTTAATATGGTTTAAATTTTGGGGATCGACCTATTCTGTTTATTGGTAGGAGATTCATTTTTTCAGGAAAAAAGAAACATTATAAAACGTTTTCATTGTTACCGCATGGGGAAAACAACAGGTGCACTGATTTTTGGCGTTGTAAGTAATGAATGATTAATGTCTGAAATACAGCTGAAATGCTCCCAAGGAGACTGACAGGCATGTCTAATGAGAGGAATGTCATATTAGGCAAATAAAGTGACCAATTTCTTCAACAATAGATTTCAACCAAGACTTGGGGTGGCATAGGTCGCAGAAGCCCCTAGCCTTAGGAATTGCTTTGGGCTTGTATCCGTTCATACCCAAACTTTTGTAGAATGGTTTGCCACATGTATAAACCAGTTTTTCAAAAGTGGTATATATTAATAGTATTAATTAGCTTGGCTCACGTAGACCAGATTGTGATTGAAATTGCCTTAATTCACTCTTTTACAAATGACAGGTGGCAAATGTTTAATAACTTTACATGCTTTATAGTGTTTTTTGCCTTCCACTGGATCAAATGTGGGCATAGGTTTGTGCATATGGATATGCGCATGTTTTTTCAACCTATGTGACTATATCATTTATACCACAGATTATCACAGTGGTTATTATTAAGAGATCTGATCACTATGGGGCAGATCCACAAAAGGATTACGGCAGCGTATCTATTGATACGCCGGCGTAATTTTAAATTTCCCGCGTCGTATCTTTGTTTTGTATCCACAAAACAAGATACGACGGCATCTGGGATCGATCCGACAGGCGTACGTCTTAGTACGCCGTCAGATCTTAGATGCAATTTTTCAACGGCCGCTAGGTGGCGTTTCCGTAAAAATCCGCGTTGAGTATGCAAATTAGCTATTTACGGCGATCCACGAACGTACGTCCGGCCGGCGCATTTTTTTATGTCGTTTTCATTTGGCTTTTTCCGGCGTATAGGTAAAGGTGCTGTTATAAGGCGTACTCAATGTTAAGTATGGCCGTCGTTCCCGCGTACAATTTTGACATTTTTACGTTGTTTGCGTTAGTCGTTCGCGAATAGGGATTTGAGTAGAATGACGTCACCGTCGGAAGCATTGGCTTTTTCCGGGTTAATTTCGAGCATGCGCACTGGGATACCCCCACGGACGGCGCATGTGCAGTTAAAAAAAACGTTGTTTATGTCGGGTCAAGACGTATTAACATAAAACACGCCCCCATTACATCCATTTGAATTCCGCACCCTTACCCTGCCAGAGATACACTACGCCGCCGTAACTTACGGCGCAAATTCTTTGTGAATTCGAAAAAAAAAATAAATTGCGGCGGCGTAGTGTATCTTAGATACGCTGCACCCAGCGTATTAATGCGCCCAGGTACGGGGATCTACCCCTATAGATCTAAAATGGATAAATCCCTTTTACATACTCTAAGATAAGGGGCTCAGCACATTTCAGGTTTGCTTGCCATTATTAAATTCGTAAGCAGTAGAGCATTGCAAAGTATTTGGTATTCTTGTTGTGAGGCACTGAAGCCCTGGATGAATGTCCCATTTCTGTTTGCATAGAGTTGTTTCTCCCTGTGTTTGCCAGGCTGTCCCCTTTCCTTAACTAAAATCATGCTGACAAACAAACTGGAATACAGCACCTAAGCAAGAACTCCAATGTGCCGGTTACCTATGTTATGTGTATATACAATATCTTACAAAAGTAATTGTAAAGTAATGAGTGTAAAGCTTGTATAACAGTGAAAATTTGCTGCCCCCTCAAAATAACTCATAACACAGCTATTAATGTCTAAACCGCTGGAAACAAAAGTGAGTACACCCCATAGCGAAAATTTCCAAATTGGGCCCAATTAGTCATTTTAACTCCCCGGTGTCATGTGACTCGTTAGTGTTATAAGGTCTCAGGTGTGAATGGGGCCCGGGTGTGTTAAATTTGGTCTTATCACTCTCACTCTCTCATACTGGTCACTGGAAGTTCAACATGGCACCTTACGCAAAGAACTCTCTGAGGATCTAAAAAAAAAACAATTGTTGCTGTACATAAAGATGGTCTAGGCCAGGGGTCTCCATACTTTTCAAGCAAAGGGCCAGTTTATGGTCTTTCAGACTTCAGGGGGGCTGGATCGGGTATAAAAAATGCCCCAGGGCCGAGCATCAGTGAGAATAAACATGGCCCCAGTGTTGGTGGGCAGTAGGAGGAGGAATAGTGCTCCATCATTGCCATTAGTCTAAGAAATAGTGCCCCATTGTTGGTGCCATTGGGAGGAATAGTGCCTCATATCATTGGAAGCAATACTGCCCCAAGGGCCGGATGAAGACTAGCAAAGGGCCACAACCAGCCCTCGGGCCGCAGTTTGGAGACCCCTGGTCTATGCTATAAAAAGATTGCCAAGACCCTAAAACTGAGCTTAAGCACAGTGGCCAAGACCATACAGCGGTTTAACAGGACAGGTTCCACTCAGAACAGGCCTCGCATGGTCGACCCAAGAAGTTAAGTGCAACGTGCTCAGCGTCATATCCAGAGGGTTTCTTTGGGAAATAGACGTATGAGAGCTGCTAGCATTGCTGCAGAGGTTGAAGGGGTAGGGGGGTCAGTCTGTCAGTGCTCAGACCATACACCGCACACTGCATCAAATTGGTCTGCATGGCTGTCATCCCAGAAGAAAGCCTCTTCTAAAGATAATGCACAAGAAAGCCTGCAAACAGTTTGCTGAAGACAAGCAGACCAAGGATATGAATTACTGGAACCATGTCCTGTGGTCTGATGAGCCCAAGATAAACTTATTTGGTTCAGATGGTGTCAAGTATGTGTGGTGGCAACCAGGTGAGGAGTACAAAGACAGGTGGGTCTTGCCTACAGTCAAGCATGGTGGTGGGAGTATCATTGTCTGGGGCTGCATGAGTGCTTCCGGCACTGGGGAGCTACAGTTCATTGAGGGAACCAGGAATTCCATCATGTACTGTGACATACTGAAGCAGAGCATGAGCCCCTCCCTTCGGAGACTGGGCCGCAGGACAGTATCAGAAAAAAGTATCAAAAATGAAATCATTTTATACAGTTCAATTCGGGTCACATGGCAGGTCATTGGCAATTTTTTTTTTTTTTTTTCGCAAAACAAGGCTGTCCCAATGCATACTATTCAAGTAATCTAATAACCCTATTGTTATTATAAATGGAAGATGCCCATAGTATGCTAGTAGTACATACTCTTGGTAGGAAGGCTTACAATAAGTGTGATTAAAGCTGATCTAGTAGGAATGTAAATAAAATTCATCCAATACATTTATATCGATTGTGTTAAGATGCATCTACATTTGCAACATTTGTAATGCATAGTTAGTGTCAACCAGTATACAGTTAGATTTTTTTTTTTTAGGAACTCCATTATCAACATGAACATCTAGCTAAGTGGCAATACACAGAACATGAGACCAATGCAAGCAAAACATTCATATGAACTTGTGCTGATCTTTCACACATTTGGCCAGCATACACTCAATTTGCTCAGAGGGTTGTGTCCAGGGATCTGGGCTTTGGGTACAATGTCCATTATCAGTTCTGTCTGGATTGAGTTTGTACATTCCTCCTCCCTTCCCCCCCGGACATTGTTTGCATGGGTTTTTTCCGAGTACTTGGTTTTCCTCCTCCAAGAAAAAACATATTAGTAGATTAAATAGATTCAAACTACCGTATATACTCGAGTATAACCCACGTTTTTCAGCACTTGGCTTATACTGGAGTCACTTTTTTGCGCCTAATCTCCCGGAATTTAGGGGACCCGGTACCGGCCGGCCATAGGTCCTCTGGACCCCAATCTTGGCTCAGATATAGCCTCTACAAGTGTGCAAAGTTTGTTGTCCGGGAGACCTACAGCCGGGGAGCACCGTTTTTTCAAAGTCGGGCACCCCTTCCATAGATCCCATGTTAAACGGTAATTTCTCCGGTAACTTTGGGGACCCGGTACCAGCCGGTCGTAGGTCCTCTGGACCCGAAAGAATTCCTGTCGGAAAATCTGTTCGTCTGTATAGAATTCCGATGGGAAAAAAAACATGCATGCTTGCAAACAATTCGACGCATGCTCGGAAGAATTGAACTTCTTTTTCTCGCCTCATCGTAGTGTTGTACGTCACGCGTTCTTAACGTTCTAAAGTTCAGAGAAATTTTTGTGTGACCGTGTGTATACATGCCAAGCTTAAACGGAATTTTGCTTGTGTGTACAGGGCATAACCGATTAGGACCTGTCATGCTCACAGTGATCCAGTAAGTTTAACATTTTGGAATCAGAAATTAATTAACAAAAGCAATTTAAAAGGCAATCAAACGGTGAAAAGTTTGATCAAGATACCCTGAGTAATGGATGTACGTTGAAACAAGGTTCCATAAAGGGTCCTATCATTGATAATATAATCAGATTTAGGGGGCAAGAAAATCGTTTAGATTCTAGATCACCCAGCTAAAAGAAATATCCAACTCAAATCTCTCAACTTCAGCCTCTCTAACAACATAATATATACAGACCTAAAAACACGAACAATGTTCTCTGTTGCTCTCTTATTATAAAACTTTTATTAATGACACAGGGTATAGGTTTGAGGACTAACGTAAGTACAGTTATCTTCAAATCAGAGAGCCTAAGCATAAACATAACTTCATTTTACTGTTACCAGTGATATGCACTTTGTACAGAATAGACTAATGACTTTCTTCCCTCGCTCTTACTCAAAAAGAAGCCATACCCAGTTAATTTGAAGCGGAACTGACCTGTATCTGAGGACCAGAACCTGAAACCGCTATTTGATTCATCTTTAATTTTCAAAGCAAATTCACCCATCCATCCCTGTCTCTATGTTTTTATTCTTTTGAAAAATCACTTTGAAAAAAAACCCCAATGAAATGCTTATCTGTCCATAGTTGTCTTGAGTAGTGGCAGATGATTAATGTAGCATTTACATCCTGGAATCCATCTGCCCTTAGCTCGGCATACTGAAAGGAGGAAGGGCTTAGCTGAAAAAAAAAAACATCCTTCAACTTAAAGAAAAAGAGTTCCCATGAGGATTCCTGGGACGTATGACAGGATTTTGGTCTAAGCCAGAAACTATGCAGCAAATACGGTAACATACCATTCTATCTATTTACAGCATAAGGACTAAAAATAGTTAATGTTGGCTCAGAGAGTTAAAGTGGAGGTCCACCTAAAAAAATAAAATAAAAGCCAGCAGCTACAAATACTGCAGCAGCTTTCAATAAATGGACACTTACCTGTCCAGGGTGCCCGCGATGTCGGCAGCCGAAGCCGAGCAATCGCTCATCTCTGGGCTGCCCCCGCCGCCATCCTCCGCGAGGGAATCAGGAAGTGAAGCGTTGCGGCTTCACTGCCCGGTTCCCTACTGCGCATTCGCGCGGCGCATCCTCACTGGTCCCCGCTGTCTCCTGGGACCAGTGTGTTTCCCAGAAGACAGTGGGGGGGAGGGGCGTGACTCCCGCAGGAGTCTATTCCCAGAAGTTGGTGCAAATACCTGTATCTGCACCCCCCCTTCCCCTGAAAGGTGCCAAATGTGACACCGGAGGGGGGGAGGGTTCCAAAAAGTGGAGGTTCACTTTTTGTGTGGATCTCTGCTTTAAGTTACCTGTGCAAAAACCAAATGGTAGGAGACTGCTATTGAATATTGTAATTTGCACCTCGCCATGGTCGTGTGCACAGGAATAAAGAACTGAAACCTAGAAAATTGTACTCCATTTTTTTCAGTTTATACATTTTTCTCAGAATTCATTACAACATTTTTCATTTGACTAAAGGTGTCCATAGACATTAGATGAAAGTATGTCAATGTATTTTTTTTTATGTATTGGACAACCTTCCCTATGCTATCCCAAAACTAAAAAAATCTTGTTTTGGCTTAAGCTACGCTTAAATTTTTTTGCCTGGTCTGACTTTCAAACAAATTCAACTTAAAGCGGGAGTTCACCCGAAATTTTTTTTTTTAACATTAGATTGATGCTCGTTTTGTCAAGGGGAATCGGGTTGTTTTTTTAAAATCCAAGCAGTACTTACCGTTTTAGAGATGCATCTTCTCCGCCGCTTCCGGGTATGGTCTTCGGGACTGGGCGTTCCTATTTGATTGACAGGCTTCCGACGGTCGCATTCATCGCGTCACGAGTAGCCGAAAGAAGCCGAATGTCAGTGCGGCTCTATACGGCGCCTGCGCACCGACGTTCGGCTACTTTCGGAAAATCGTGACATGATGTATACGACCGTCGGAAGCCTGTCAATCAAGTAGGAACTCCCAGTCCCGCAGCCCATACCCGGAAGCGGCGGAGAAAATCGCTCTCTAAAACGGTAAGTACTGCTTCGATTGTAAAAAAAACACCCGATTCCCCTTGACAAAACGAGCCTCAATCTAATGTTAAAAAAAAAGTTTTTTGGGTGAACCTCCACTTTAAGAACAAACCTAAAGTCTTGTTTGTAACCTGGGGACTGCCTGTATATGTGTTCATGCAGATGGCTAAAGAAAAACCCCATAAAAGGATTTTATGAGTATACTAGTGCCAGTCGTTGGGTTATTCTTATATACTCCCTACCAGAATCAGTAAAGCTAAAAATAATGATATTAACCAAACCCACAAACGTGCCATTATTATTCTAACAAGTTCTCAGCTTAAGGTTACTGGCAGTCCTATAACCAAATACCAGCGTTTCTGGCTGTTCAGGAGCCTGCTTGCTTATTCTTTTACTGTTTTAATTGGCTGGGACCACCAGAATTCAGAGGACACAGATGTCACTGATAGTGTGCCTAGGGAACACATTCAGTCCCATCTGTTGCCGTCTAAAAATCTCTTCATATATCCACAAGGCCCCCATTTAATTCTTGTCAGAAAGTAATGTAAATCCAGTTTACCCTCAGAAGTTGCTACAGAGATTTATGCCAATAAGCCCCCCTGCAATTTGCACACGCTGTAGCTGTATAGGAAGAAAGAGCCTTCCTTTTTATGTCTGTGCATATTAACAAGAGAAGCCTGCCTTAAGAGAGTCTTTTTTGATTGAGCGCTCTCTTTATTTTAAAGCAGCTTGTGCCGCTCCTTCCCTATGAAAGGAAAACTAGATGGTAAAACAAAATACAGGGGCAGGGATGGGCAGGCAAATTGCACGACACAATGCTGTGTCCAAACGCACTTGTAATTGCCCAAAGTTAAAGGTTCTTTAAAAGCAGTACTAGAGTCACACATTCCTCAGTAGAGTTAAGAGCTGCTGTTCAAGTTTATAGCATAGTAACTGTTGTTAGCCTTGCTGTCTGTGCCTAACCGTCGCATGCTGCAAATCTATAGGCTGTTTATATATATATATATATATATATATATATATATATATATATATATATATATATATATATATATATATATATATATATTGTAAGTATTTTTGCTTGACATTTTTAAAATGGAAAGTTTATAACGAGCAAGTGGGGTACACATTCCACTAAAAATGCCATTTACTTAAAGTGGAGGTTCACCCTCAAAAAATATTCGACAGAATGCCAGTGTTTTTTTGTTTTTTTTCTCAGCACATACCTCTTAATCCCGATTTTCACCTCACGGCAATCCCGCGGGAGTGGGCGTTCCCAAGCACTGCCTATAATTGACAGGCTTCCAAACGGCGCATACTGCGCGTCACAGGTTGCCGAAAAAACCCGAACGTCGGTGCGGCTCTATACGGCGCCTGCGCACCGACGTTCGGGTTCTGTCGGCAACCTGTGACGCGCAGTATGCGCCGTTCGGAAGCCTGTCAATCACAGGCAGTGCTTGGGAACGCCCACTCCCGCGGGATTGACATCAATGTTCGCGTGAACAGTCGGTCCGTTCGAAGGTTCTGGTGCGAACCGAACGGGGGGGTGTTCAGGTCATCCCTATTTGTGAGGGGAAAAGGCATTTGATCCCCTGCTGATTTTGTACATTTGCCTGCTGACAAAGAAATGATCAGTCTATAATTTTTATTTTAATGGTAGGTTTATTTTAACAGTGAGAGACAAAATAACAACAAACATATCCAGAAAAGCGCATTTTTCAAAAAAGTTATAAATCGATTCGCATTTTAATGAGTAAAAAAAGACCCCTTCGCAAAACATGGCTTAGTACTTGGTGGCAAAACCCTTGTTGGTAATCACACAGGTCAGACATTTCTAGTAGTTGGCCACCAGGTTTGCACACATCTCAGGAGGGATTTTTTCCCACTCCAAGTCATTAAGGTTTCAAGACTGACGTTTAGTAACTCAAACTTTCAGCTAGGCTACTTCAGGACCTTAATGTGCTTCTTCTTGAGCCGCTCCTTTGTTGCATTGGCTGTGTGTTTTGGGTCATTGTCAGGTTGGAATACCCACCCACGACCCATTTTCCATGCCCTGGCTGAGGGAAGGAGGTTCTCATCTAAGATTTGACGGTACATGGCCCCGTCCATCGTCCCTTTGATGCAGTGTAATTGTCCTGTCCCCTTAGCAAAAAAACATCCCCAAAACATAATGTTTCCACCTCCATGTTTGATGGTGAGGATGGTGTTCTTGGGGTCATAGGCAGCATTCCTCCTACTCCTCCAAACACGGCGAGTTGAGTTGATGCCAAAGAGCTTGATTTTGGTCTCATCTGACCACAACACTTTCACCCAGTTCTCTTCTGAATAATTCAGATGTTCATTAGCAAACTTCAGACATGTCGGTACATGTGCTTTCTTGAGCAAGGGGACCTTGTGGGCACTGCAGGATTTTAGTCCTTCCCAGCGTAATGCGTTAATAATTGTTTTCTTGGTGACTATGTTCCCAGCTGCCTTGAGATCATTGACAAGATTCTCCTGTGTAGTTCTGGGCTGATTCCTCACCGTTCTCATGATCATTGAAACTCCACGAGGTGAGATCTTGTATGGAGCCCCCTGATAGTTGGTTATTTTGTGTTTCTTCCATTTGCAAATGCCAAATAATCCCACCAACTGTTGGCCCCTTCTCACCAAGCTGCTTGCCGATGTCTTGTAGCTCATTCCAGCCATGTGTAGGCCTACAGTCTTGTCCCTGACATCCTTGGACAGCTCTTTGTTCTTGGCCATGGTGGAGAGATTGGAATCTAATTGATTGCTTCTGTGGACAGGTGTCTTTTATACAGGTAACAAACTGAGATTACAAGCACTCCCTTTAAGAGAGTGCTCCTATTCTCAGCTTGTTGCCTGTATGGAAGACACCTGGGAGCTAGAAATATTGCTGATTGGTAGGGGGTCAAATACCTATTTCACACATTAAAATGCAAATCAGTTTATAACTTTTTTGAAATGTTTTTTACTGGATATTTTTGTTATTTCTCTGTCTCTCGCTGTTAAAATAAACCTACCATTAAAAATATAGACCGATCATTTCTTTGTCACCTCCCCAATATACCTTTGGAACCTTTAAAATACCAGAACATCTAGGTACAAACCAACATGTCCCTCCCCATCCCACAATTTACTGGTCAATGTGTAAGCACCGTATTGCCAGGTGAGGTCACTGTCATATGTGGGGTGTGACTATCCTTTGTAGGCTCGAACAGCAACCTGGGAATATGGCAGGCCCCACTACATCATTAGCGCGCACCTGTTCACCATGCCTGCTAAACATCTTCAGCAGTACATTCTTTTGCAACAGATTCAATTTAAGTGAAGGATTTTTTCCCCTTATAGACAAATACCGGTAACTATTGCTGCTTGCAATATCCGTGTTGTCATTTGAAAGGGCAGTTACTTCACTACCTAACACTAACAAGCAATCCTCATTGCTGGTTCAGTGGTTGCAAAATACAGGCCTTGTAAAATACAGGAGAAAAAAATCTATGTCTTAATGGTAGATGTCATTTCAGCAAAGTCTGTGCTGCTTCTAAAATAAAAATAAAATTATAGCATTAACACCATATGTGTACAGGTTGCTGGGCCTTTTATTTAGAATGGCTGGGACTGAATGATCTTTCTGTATAGGTAGTGTGACTGTACATGGTGTGTGCAATCACAATACAGCCACGAAACAGTAATTCCCTGGACATCAATGCCACATACACACGATCGAACATTCCGATCACACAAATGTTGTCGGAAATTTTGAACGTCAAGAACGTGGTAGCGTACAACACTACAACGAGCGGAGAAAAATTATCATCAGCATGCGTCGAATTGATTCCGAGCAGGCGTAGGATTTTTATGCGTCGAAATTGCATACAGACGATCGGAATTTCCGAGAAGAACTTTGTTGTCGGAAAAATTGAGAACCAGCTCTCAAACATTTGTTGTCGGAAATGTTGTTGTCGGAATATCCAACCAAAAGCTCACATCGAACATTTGTTGTCGGAAATTCCAATGACCAAACACGCAAATCTATGTTGTGGAAAAGACAGGCAGGAAAAACTAGACATGATGGTGTTGGCCTTATCTCACGGTCAGGGCAGGACTTAGGGTGGTGGGGGCACTTGGGCTTGAGTCACTTTCGGGCCCTACCTTCTATACATTACGAAAAATGGGCATGGTTCACGTAAACTGGTGGGCGTGGCTCGCATGGGTGTGGCTCGGAAATGGTGTGGTTAGAGTCTGAGATAAATGAGGGATGGAGGGAGAAAGAAAGAAAGAAAGAAAGAAAGAAAGAAAGAAAGAAAGAAAGAAAGAAAGAAAGGGAGAGAAGGAGAGAAAGAGAGAGAGAGAGAGAGAGAGAGAGAGAGATGGAGGGACAGCAGGCCCAGATCCTACACCAGTGAATAATATATGAAAAAAGTCCGATGCGCTACTGTGAGTAAACAAAATAGGATAAAAAGTGTGCTAAATGTACCTGGTGCAGCTATATCTGAAAGTGTTCACATAACACCAAAGTATAAGCAAAGTAAGAATATGATAAGCGCTCCAAATATAAGATAAATCACAACAAAGGTATAAACATGTGATTCAAATGAATATAATAAACTGGAATATGTGACAAAACTCTAATGTGTATAGAGAGTGTGTCCAAAAGGTGATGCAGGGGTAGGACCTCTAGCTGTGGTAGGTATCTAACCCTCTGCGTAACAACATGCATCAAAAACCACAGAAATGTGCAAAATACGAGTGATATAAAATCAAATCAAAATAGGTGATGATCTAGCAGTCTATGGAAATGATGATATATAATTCCAATTTTCAGGTTCTTCACTCTGATTGTAGTGCAATATCCACACAGGTGTTGTAGTGCCCTTACCTTAAGGGTGCTATATGTGCGCATATAGTGTTGTCTCTCCAAGTCCCGAAGTCTCAGGTCTCATCTGTCCCAGGATTGCTGGCTTGAGCTGTTCAGATGCTCCAAAGGGAGTCGAGACCAAGGATCATCCGCACAAGCCGGAGGCCATCAGGCTGTAAGGCGGTAGTTTGTACGCCGCGTCCCCGCGATATTCAAAACGCTGCCTGTACATTTTATCTACTTTTGTCTGTGCAACCCCCCGTATTTGGTGCATTAAACCCTGTTGGGATTTCAATATACTACACCATTGGAGGCATTTCCTTTTTTGCCTTCTGCATCTCACATTCGGAATCATTGAACCTGGATCCTTTGGAGCATCTGAACAGCTCAAGCCAGCAATCCTGGGACAGATGAGACCTGAGACTTCGGGACTTGGAGAGACAACACTATATGCGCACATATAGCACCCTTAAGGTAAGGGCACTACAACACCTGTGTGGATATTGCACTACAATCAGAGTGAAGAACCTGAAAATTGGAATTATATATCATCATTTCCATAGACTGCTAGATCATCACCTATTTTGATTTGATTTTATATCACTCGTATTTTGCACATTTCTGTGGTTTTTGATGCATGTTGTTACGCAGAGGGTTAGATACCTACCACAGCTAGAGGTCATACCCCTGCATCACCTTTTGGACACACTCTCTATACACATTAGAGTTTTGTCACATATTCCGGCTTATTATTTATCATTTGAATCACATGTTTATACCTTTTGTTGTGATTTATCTTATATTTGGAGCGCTTATCATATTCTTACTTTCCAGATCCTACACCACAATAAAAATATGTGTATCTATCTATCTATCGATCTATCAATTCAGCTATCCATCTTAAACATATAACAAGCTCTTTAACGCCTATTTGCTACCCCTGCACACCAATGACTCTGCCGCCGCTAAAATATCCACAACCAATATTTCTTGGTCCAAAAAGAAAAAAGGCCACTTGTGCACTTACCGGAGTCTTTGGGAAAACGAGAGCTAAATAATAAAAATCATTCATTAGTCATTACAGAAATATTCCCTTTTTCCTATGATTCACGTCCTAGTAATTACCATCTGACCAGCCTAATAAAAACCGCAACAAAACGAAGGTCAACTAGCAGCGACAAGTGTTCATTATACAATAACTACATTGTGATTGTGCAGACAGAGCCTTGAAACTGGTTTACCTTTCAACAGCCTCCAGTGTTCTGCCGAATACGTTCCCCCAGCGGATAAGGACCCCCCTGTACTGCGCAGGCGCGGCTTGCCGTCTAGTGCTGACTCCATCTCAGCTCTACATGTTCGGCTATTTTCGGAGGCTCAGTTCATGCTCTGCGCTGTGCCTGCACAGTACGGGGGGGGGGGGTCCTTATCTGCCGAGGGAACTTTTTCGGTAGGACACCGGGGAACTTTTTCGTCAGGACACGCGGTCAGCGTCAGACAGTCAATAGCTCAGGGCGGGCGCTACCTATTTACGTCACGTGTATGGAGAAAGACACAAAGGGGAGGCGGGGGCCCGAGTGCATTGCGGGGGGCCCTACGCAGCTTGCGTAGCAAGCGTATAGGGTGGATCGGCCCTGGAAACTGCACACATAGAGCGTGCCATGACTCAGTGAATGGGAAGCGCATGCGCTGGAGAAATAATCAAAGAAAAAAGTAAGGAGACTTTAACAGGCAGGGGCCCCCTATTGGATGGGGCCCATGGGCTTGAGCCCAGTCAAGCCCAATGGTAAGTTTGGCTCTGCTCACGGTGGACAAATATGAATACCCTATTCATCCCTTGGGTGCTGTCTGAGTGTCTGCTGGTTTGTAAAGACACGATACTAGTGAGTAGTAGTACCTTATTCTGAAGCACATTGCAAAGAATTATTTTTTCTTTCTTTTGTTCATATTATTATACTATGGTTAAAGCAACAATACATTGTAGAAGATTATCATGACAAAGCGATCAGACTGTTTATATATACAGTAGCATGGCTGCTCAACCTGTGGCCCTCCAGCTGTTGCAGAACTACAAGTCCCATGAGGCATTGCAAGGCTAACTATTACAAGCATGACTCCCAAAGGCTGAGGCATGATGGGAATTGTAGTTCTGCAACAGCTGCAGGGCCACAGGTTGAGCACCCATGGTAGTGTGATTTTACACAGATAATCTGTCTGTTGATCAGTCAAAAGTTATGTTGTGCGATTACTGAAGATAAATACTTAAAGTAAAGTCAGATAAAGTCACCCTGAGCCTGACATCATTACCTAATAAGTCACTGAGCTGGGATAACTGTGCAGGACAGGATTTCAGTGGCTTCATGTATTTTTTTTTAGTTTGGTGACCAGGATCATGATAAAAACCCTAGTCTTAGGCCTCGTACACACGACCGAGGAACTCGTCGTAAATGAAACATTGTTTTCCTCGACGAGTTCCTTGTTAGGCTTGTGGAGAAACTTGACAAGCTTTCTTTGCGTACACACTGTCAAGACCAAATCTCCTCGTTCTCAAACGCGGTGACGTACAACACGTACAACGGCAGGGGAAGTTCACAATCCTTGGGGCTGCTTTTGCTAATTTCATGTTACTGCATGTTAAGTAAAGGTTTGGTCGGAGACGATTTGCACTTTTCAGACTGTTACAGCGTGACAAATGTGTTATCTCCATTACAAACGCTACTTTTACCGAAGGTGCGCTCCCGTCTCATACTTTATTCTGAGCATGCGTGGGTTTCTAAGCATACACACGAACGTGTTTCTCGTCGAAAACCAGCCCGACGAGGAACAAGACGAGGAAATTGAGACTCCCATCGAGGAAAAAGAGAACTTGTTCTCTTTTTTTCTCGTCGAGTTCCTCGACAGTTTTCTCGATGAAAAACATACACACGACCGTTTTCCTCTGCAAAAAAGCTCTCCCACCAAGTTTCTTGATGGATTCTGTCAAGGAAAACGGTTGTGTGTACAAGGCCTTAGCAGTGACTATGTTTCTCCTCTTATACATTACCTTAAAAAAAAAAACATTGGAAATCTTTCTGTTGGGCATGCATGACTATATGGCAGGTGCTTTAGCGGTAACAGGCGGGAACTGCTCATTAACAAGTAGCTTTCAAGTACATCATGTCATTTTGAAGTCGTGAATGAAGTTGTGTCAGGTCTTCACAGTGAACAAAATTTCTGTATCTTTTTCTATCTCCGCTACGTGTCTCCTCCCCACATGTGCTGGGCACCCTGCCGTAATTTCACACACTTCTATAATAAAGAGCTCAGATGCTGTCCTGTGTTTTTATGTACTTTTCTCCCTTTTATCTCTCCGCAGCTTGAGCTTTGCTTATAATTGATGATGCTTTAGTTAATCATCTCTTTTCCTCTTTTGTTCAGCAGGTACCTCAACCTTGAAAGATCTCTTTTATTCGGAATATGTGTCTTCTCCTAGGTCATTGATCATAGAGCACCCAGGGACATTCAATTCACAGTCAAGTGAGAAACAGTCATCATGAATAATCAGGAGGTTGTGGCTGTCCTACAGGAGTGCAAGCGAATGCTAGATGTTCTTGCTTCAGAGGTGTCAAAGCCGTCTGAGGAGGAGAAGAATGACTACCAGCGGTGTGGAGGTGAGGACCTTATGTGACAGCACAGGACAACCAGCAGGTTCCTCTTTGCCTCTGTGCAGCTCAGCCACATGCGCTCGCTTCTGCTCTATTTTTCTTCTTTTGGCAGGCGAGGCTAGCTGGACTGTTGGGTTTGTGGTACATGAATGGGATGTGGACCGCAGGAAGAGAAGGAAGCTCACTTTGTTAGAATGAATTGCTGTCACTTCTAATTTCAGGCTCCACTAAACCCAGGCGGAGCTGCATTTATGTGTGGAAACAGAACAATGAGCAAAAGTTTGATGGCAGGTGACATACTTTTTTGAATATTAGAAAATGATGGAGGACAAGCGATTGCCGCAGCATGTCACAAATGTGTTAGCATTGAATGGGATAGGGATTTGAATTTAATGACTTAACTTGCTAATTAGTTTTGCGTGATTTATTCCAAAGAGAGTTGACGAAAACATTTTTTTTTAATTCCGAAGGATTAAACAAACCAGCAATACATAGAAAATTGGTCTTAATGATATTTGTCACAGCTTTTGGCCTGGTGTACTTCCCTGCTAATGATGGCATTGAATTAGCATAACTGATTTTTTTTTTTTTATTGAATTCAATATCACAACATTTACTGGCTTTGTTGAGTGAGTTGGCTGCTAGTTAAAATGCAGTTAAAACTGCTACTTATAAGTGCAAATAATGATAATAATAAAAAAAGCAATAATTTAAATATACTTCTACTCTTTGAAACCCTGGCCCGGATTCAGATACGAGTTACGACGGTGTATCTCCAGATACACCGTCGTAACTCTGAGTGTGCGGGGTCGTATCTATGCGCCTGATTCTTAGAATCAGTTACGCATAGATTTCCCTAAGATCCGACCGGCGTAAGTCTCTTACGCCGTCGTATCTTAGTTGCATATTTACGCTGGACGCTAGGTGGCGCTTCCGTATATTTACGCGTAGAATATGTAAATTAGGTAGATACGCCGATTCAGAAACATACGTCCGCCCGGCGAATTTTTTTACGTCGTTTACGTGAGGCCCCGTACACACGACCGGATCTATCCGCTGGGATTGATCCGCGGATCAGTTCCAGCGGACAAATCCGGTCGTCTGTGCGGCCTAGCGGATATTTATCCGCAGAGATTTCTCGGGCCGATCGATTTCAAGCGGATATAAATTTCTTAGCATGCTAAGAAATTTATCCGCTTGAATCGGGTCCAGCGGATTGATCCGGTGGTCTGTACAGACTCACCGAATGAATCCGACCGCTCCCCTCCCTCGCATGCGTCGTAATGATTCGACGCATGCGTGGAAGTACTTACCTTCCAGCGTCGCGCACGTCGCTGCGTCATCATCGTGGCGACGGCGCGACACCGCGGATGAATTCCGCACGGATTTTGATCCGATGGTGAGTACAAGCCATCGGATCCAAATCCGGAGGAGGAATCTCCGCTGGAAAACGGTCCGGCGGACCGTTTCCAGCGGAGATCCCCTCGTGTGTACGGGGCCTAAGGCTTTTTCCGGCGTAAAGTTATCCCTCATAAAGCAGGGGTAAGTCATGTTAGGTATGGACGTCGGAAATGTACGAACAGCGTCGTATTTTACGTCGTTTGCGTAAGTCGTCCGTGAATGGGGCTGTACGTAAGTTACGTTCACGTCGAAAGCATTGACTAATCGCGACGTGATTTCGAGCATGCGCACTGGGATACGTCCACGGACGGCGCATGCGCCATTCGAAAACAGCGTCAATTACGTGGGGTCATGAGAGTTTAACATAAAACACGCCCACTACCAGCCAAATTTGAATTAGGCGGGCTTACGCCGACACATTTAAACTACGCCGCCGTAACTTAGGGCGCAAGTTCTTTCTGAATACAGAACTTGCGCCCTAAGTTACGGCGGCATAGTGTATCTGAGATACGCTACGCCCGCCGAAAGATACGCAAATGTATCTGAATCCGGGCCCCTGTATCTTTCCTCATTATTGACCTGTAGAATTACACATATTTGGTGGCAATCCAATTTTTAGACACATTCAAAGGCTGTGCAGCCAATACTACATGCCAGGGGCCACAAACAAATAGAAGCCTATCCTGACCACAACTTCACAGTTGATCCCCTTTTTTCTTCTGGGATCAGAATGAGATCAGCCAACCCTGTTGCTGTACCCAGGTAGGGCTTGCAGATTTGTGCTGATTCCCAGTAAACCTGTAGTGCAGAGGGAAACAGGCTATGTGGCACCATGCAAAGATAAAGTAACCTTGACAAGAGAATGGATGCAGAATTGTAGCAATGTTGTTCAGCATTGAAGGAGGCAAATCATATTTTTGCATAAAGATCCTCTTTTGTTTATATCTGCCAATGTCCCCAAATCATTACTAGACATAGCACCAGTTTACAGTAATGTCTGGTAATTATAGATAATCTATCATTGTGCCTCCTATTAAGCCTTCCACCCGCTGATGCCCATATTCATTGCACTCCCTTTTGGAGATTCTGGTAAATAGCCAATCTTTCTAGTCATGCAGTAGCATGTGACCTCCTCCCTGGAGGCATTGCTGGGGCCTGAGCGCTAGTCCCCAGGCCTCAATAATTTCATGTGGGGAAGGTCAAGGAATTTTAAACCCAGTGTAAGCTGTGCCACAATCCAACATGGAGCTTAAAGCGGAGTTCTGCCATTGTCATGCTGGAATGCCCATCCATGTCCCATTTTCAATGCCCTGGCTGAGGCGAGGAGGTTCTCACCCAAGATTTGACAGTACATTGCCTCGTCCATCATCCTTTTGATGCAGTGAAGTTGTCCTGTCCACTTAGCAGAAAAACCCCCCCAAAGCATTATGTTTCCACCTCTGTTTGATGGTGGGGATGGGGTTCTTGGGGTCATAGGCAGCATTCCTCCTCCTCCAAACACGGTAAGTTGAGTTGATGCCAAAGAGCTCATTTTTATCTGATCACAACACTTTCACCCAGTTCTCTGAATCATTCAGATGTTCATTAGCAAACTTCAGACGGGCCAGTACATGTGCTTTCTTGACCAGGGGGACCTTGTGGGCGCTGCAAGATTTTAGTCCTTCACGGCGTAGTGTGTTACCAATTTTTTTTCTTGGTGACTATGGTCCTAGCTGCCTTGAGATTATTGACAACATTCTCCTGTGTAGTTTTGGGCTAAGTCTCACTTATGCCACTGTATCTTTGAAGAACCAATGATATCACCCCAGGAGAGGAAGTGTTTAGGACTACATAGTGCACCACCTCTCCCCTCTGCCTTTCACATCTACATAATATGGAGTGTTTTGTAGTTTATAGAGAGAGAGCTAGGAACAATGCTAACAGATAACAGTCTGCATAGGTAGAGAGGAATGGAAGTTACATCTCACACAATATCAGGAAGGATAATCATGTCTTCTTGCACTTATTTAACAGCTATAAAATGGTGTATTTAACAGGCCAAATGGGAGCAAAGAAGAGATGTTTATTGTTAGGCCTCGTACACACGGACGGACTGTTTTCAGCGGACATGTCCGCTCTGAGAGATCTGCGCGGACACGATACGTGGTGACGTGGCCGCGCCGCGACAATGACGCAGCAACGTGCGCGGCCCTGGAAGGTCAATGTTTCCACGCATGCGTCGAATCACTTTGACGCATGCAAGGGCTTTCAGCCGAGCGGACATGTACGGTGAGTCTGTACAGACGACCGAACATGTCCGACGGACAGGCTTCCAGCGGACATGTTTCTTAACATGCTAATAAACATTTGTCCGCTGGAAACCTGTCCGATCCGCCGGAAAATTGTCCAGTCAGACGTACAGACGACCGAACATGTCTGCTGAAACTGGTCTGCGGACCAGTTTCAGCAGACATGTTCGGTCGTGTGTACGGGGCATTAGAGTTTACATACACTTTAAGTCACTGACTTATAACAGGTATATAAATAAGGACTTTTGTCTTTATTTTACTGCATGCCTGTTCTGGGAAATCAAAAGAATGGAGAACAGACACAGCCAAGTAGCTAGCATTTTTAAAGGGGCAGCTCGTATAATTTTCTCTTGCGTTAATCTTACATTATATTACATTCACGCAAAACTGCAATACACTTTAGTTGAGTTTCAGTATCCATTTTGTACACTGACCATTTTGCATACAGTAGCTGATTCCTGTTAGTTTTTTTTTGTTCTTTTGCTTTTTTCAATGAATATGAGTATTTTATGTACTAGGATTTATTGTACACTGCAAAACTGAACCGGCAGCCTTTTCACCTGTTGAAACCCTTTTAATATCTTATCCACCTAAGTAGGCTCTTGAAGCATCAGTGACAGCGTTCTGTGGTATCTCTAGCATTATCTTGTATGCATCTACTGACCACCAGAAACAAAATAGTTTAGTTCCAGATAAGGTGAATTGTAGCCCCATAATCATTAGATTAGGCTCAGGTGAAGTGATTCAGGAAGTGAGAAGAGTGATCATAGTGAAGGAAGGATTAGGAATCCTCATTGAAGAAGTACCCCCAGGCTGACTGTTAAGAACAAGAGACTGTAGAGACATGAATAAATATAATTTTGAATGCCAATAAACAGTGTTAACCAATATAAACTTTTTAATAAAGTTACTTTGTAACTTTGTAATAACTTTCCAATAAACCGGTAATAATGAAATATGAACAATGCTTTAAATTCTGAACAATATATCTTTTTGGCGTGTTTTGCACTGGTTTTAAAGATAGATAATAGATAAAGATAGATAATTTGGTCCAGTTCATAAATGCAATGAAAGTCGAGTACTTTTTATGAGCTAAGTTTCCAAAAAAAAAAGATTCCTTCATCCACACAAGTGAGGTATATATGGAGGAATCCTCCCCTCTGTGTTAGTGTGTTCTGACAGTGAAATCTCCTTCACTGTCAGAATACACTAATCAGCACTGCAGTCCAACATTTTCCAACAAGCCATTTTGAGAGACGTCGATAGTAAGGCCCCCACTGAACCGGCTGATTTTCGATAGGTCTATTGCCAGCTTTAAATTAAATGGTACATATAAGCAAACCACATGAGCACTATGGTCCAATCATATTGCTCTATGCACACTAACAACATTCTTATAGCAGACCATCTTGATTTTTAAACTAGCAATTACCATATATGTTACAATCTGACTGTAAATTATCCTTTAGGATGGCAACATTTTAGTAATATGAAGGCCTGCCTGATTAGATACAAAACAGAACAGATTTTTTAGTTGTTACCATAAAGGAGATAATACAATCAGATAGCAACAAGGAGGGCCATAATTAGGTCTCAGATATTTTGTATACATGTAAGACCGGAACCCACTGGTCATGCAACTAAAAATAAAGGTGAATACCTTTGCTTTGGTGTTATTTGCCGCACTTTTTAATATGAGCTTAAAAAGTACTTATCTTCTCCACACATACATAACTAGTAGATGTACGAACATTAGAATAACACAGGTACATGGTGGTATAGGATTGAGAAACATTAGTTACATTCATTTTGCAATCAAGATATTGGC
The DNA here is from genome assembly GCF_905171775.1 of Rana temporaria. Lineage (NCBI taxonomy): Eukaryota > Metazoa > Chordata > Amphibia > Anura > Ranidae > Rana > Rana temporaria. The sequence continues at coordinate 470,994,851 of NC_053489.1, read as the reverse complement.
AGATATTGTTCTGAAAGATGTTTCAAATTATTCAGAAGGATGTTTTTGGAGTTGCATACAGGCATACCCCGCTTTATATAACCTCACTTTACGTACACTCATGATTACGGACACATTGGCGTCTATGGCAAATCTTGGTCAGCTTGACATGGCACTGCTGCCGGTTTTAACATTGACTTCTAAGGCAAACCTTGGTCAGATTGACATGGCACTGCTCCCGGTTTTATCATCGGCATCTATGGCAAATCTTAGTCAACTTGACATGGCACTGCTCCCGAACCATAAGTGACAGGGACACCAAACTTAGGGAGCACCAAGAGGGGACCCAGGACTACAACATATCTGATTTGGGAGCTTGCCTAGTTAATCAGTTATGCCTGTAAATGACTATTGCAATGCAGTATATGCATTGAGAAGTGAAAAAAGGTATTGCTTCACTTTAAGTACATTTCCGTTTTACATACATTCTCTGGTGCCATTGTGTACTTAAAAGTGGGGTATGCCTGTATAGAATGTGTCGATTAACAGCTTCACAAAATTATGTCAGTGGGACAGACATCTATGCTATAGATTCTACCTTATTGAACATGAACATATGGAGCCATTTGTAAATTGAAGTTATAATTTGTAATAGAGTTTATGATAAAGGAGATGCGATGTATCAGTAGAAAAATATATATAAAGGATAGTAAGATACAAGGGGTAGAAGTTTAAGATATTAAGAAGTTAAGAAGAAAAAGCTAAAAGAAGGGTGGGGGGTGGGAAGTAGGATGAAAATCAGTAGGGGGAGGGGATAGGTGCAGTGGATGTAGATAAAAAGGTGGGGTAATTGGGATATAGGCAGTGCTCCTTGGTTAGTTTGTAAAAATATTTTGGGGATCATTGGGGGAGATTTACTAAAACTGGAGCACAAAGAATCTGGTGTAGCTGTGCACAATAACCAATCGACTTTTAACTTCAGCTTGTTCAATTAAGCTTTTGACAATTAAACCTGGAAGCTGATTGGTTACTGTGCAGAGCTTCAAATAATTCTGTGTGCACCAGTTTAAGTATATATACCCCCCGTAGTGTCTAGATTGTGGTGTGGTGCAGAGTCCACAACTTTTAAGAGGCCCATGGAAGAGCATTTTTTTTATTTTATTTAATAAAGTATTTGTTTTTTCATGGAGAACCTATAAGGCCGCGTACACACGATCGGTCCAAACCGATGAAAACGGACTGAAGTTCAGTTTCATCGGTCCAAACCGCCCGTGTGTACGCCCCATCGGTCTGTTGTCTTTCGGTCCAAAAAAACTTGCTTTAAAATCGAACCGATGGACGGCTGACCGATAGGTCAAAACTGATGGTAAGTAAGCAAAAGCATCGGTTCAAAACCAGCGCATGCTCAGAATCAAGTCGACGCATGCTTGGAAGCATTGAACTTCGTTTTTTTCAGCACGTCGTGTGTTTTACGTCACCGCGTTCTGACCCGTTCGGTTTTGAAAACGATGGTGTGTACGCACATCAGACCATCAGTCTAATTCAGCGGTGAACCGATGAAAGCGGTACGTCGGACCATTCTCATCGGATGGACTGATCGTGTGTACGCGGCCTAAGTGTTGCTTGTGTTCCTAAAAAAATTTTTTTTTTCATCTGCACTAACTGAAAAGCTTGTACAGTAACTGGTACAGTACTGTATTTGTTTTTCAGTTCTACTATTAAAAATTTCAAATTTCTGCACCTTGTGTGTTTAGTGCCACCCTGGCCAAATAAGTTTGTCTAGTGCATTGATGTGTAAAGCGAATCAGAATTATATTTAAAAAAAACTGCGTTATGCAGTAAATATAGTGACAGCCTTGTTTTATAAACTGCTGTTAATAATGAACTAAAGGGGCCACTGAATGAGATGCATTGTCATAACTCTGCAATTACAATGCTAGCATATATATTGATGTAGGAATGAATAGCTAGAGACAGGTTATTCCACTTCAGGGCACTGATGAACAGCAGTTGAGTTGGATGCTCTTCCACTAGCAGGTGTCCTGCCTTAGCAGCACTAACGTTCAGATAACGGACTTGTGAAAACATTTGCATGAGCTCACAACACTGTGGCTTTGCTGCCCAGCTAAACACAGAATGGAAGGCCTTTGTTTTGCTCTGTATCAAAAACCCAATTTATCTTCCACTAATTCTTATAATTAATGAATTTTCCAAAGTAAAATTTATTTTGCCATTAATAACAAAATGACTTTAAATCTAAATTACATGTTTCATAAGTAAGAAAATATAATATTTTAAGCTGGCCAGTGCTTAAGACTATAGTGATGCTATATTATATTAAAGGGGTATTTTAGAAATAACATGATCATTTCATATTTAATAAAGCACTCATTTTTGGTAAAAGGTTGGAATTATTGTAGGGGAAGGAATCAAAGTTCTGCAGTGCTTATATTTCCTTGCTGATATCCAAGGGCTGTATCTGAAAGTAGTGCAAAAGTGGGCATAACATTGTATTAACTTACATAAGTCGTTCAAATTTCACATGTTGGTAGAGTTACTTTTTCCATTATAGTATCTCTTGCTCTTCTACTTTTTTCATTGCAGGTAAATAATGGAGCAAGCAGAAGCAACATGCCGTCATTGAGTTCCACTCGCTTAAGATTTGTGTTGGTGGTCGCAGTTGATGGTCTCCCACTGCATGGTTTTTCTCCGAAGCGGGATCCCCCTTCTTTAAACGTCTTCATCCATCTCTGTAGATTGCTGCAGTCAATAATGTCACCTCCATAAACATTTTGTAGTCTTCTTTGGGTGTCGGACAGCCTGCACTCCTCCTTTATTAACTCAATGACGGCACAATATTTCTGCTTGGAATCCATTATTTACCTGCAATGAAAAGAAGATGAGTTACTCTAGAGCAGGGAAATGCAATTAGCGGATCTCCAGCTGTTGCAAAACTACAAGTCCTATCATGCCTCTGCCTGTGGTTGTCATGCGTGTGGGTGTCAGATCTTGCTATGCCTCATGGTACTTGTAGTTCTGCAACAGCTGGAGGTCCGCCAATTGCATAACCCTGCTATAGAGGAAGAGTTACACTAGCAACATGTGAAATTTGAAAGACCTATGTAAGTTAATAGAAACGTTGGGCCAGATCCACAGAGAGAGTACGCTGGCTTATCTACTGATACGCCGCCGTACTTTCAAATTTCCCGCGTCGTATCTTTAGTTTGAATCCTCAAACCAAGATACGACGGCATCTGGGTTCGATCCGACAGGCTTCGTACGCCTTCGGATCGTAGATGCAATACTTCGGCGTCCGCTGGGTGGAGTTTGCGTAGTTTTCCGCGTCAGGTATGCAAATTAGCTTTTTCCGACGATCCACGAACTTACGCGCGGCCGTCGCATTCTCTTACGTCGTCTCTAGTCAGCTTTTTCCGGCGTATAGTTAAAGCTGGTATTTTGCGGCGTATAGTTAGACTTGCCATGTTAAGTATGGCCGTCGTTCCCGCTGTCGAAATTTGAATTTTTTTTGCGTAAGTCGTCCGTGAATAGGGATGGACGTAATTCACGTCTAAGTTAAAAAAAGGCAATTGTTGCAACGTCATTTAGCGCAATGCACGGCGGGAAATTTAGGGACGGCGCATGCGCCGTTCATTCGGCACGGGGACGCGCTTCATTTAAATGAAACCCGCCCCCTACTCACCGATTTGAATTACGCGCCGAGAAAAACAGTACGCCGCAAATTCAAAGAATTAAAAAGTAAGTTACAGCGGCGTAGCGTATCTCACATACGTTGCGCCCATCTAAATGTATGTGGATCTGGCCCGTTATGCCTACTTTTGCATTACTTTCAGTACAGCCCTCCTAATTTGTTCTTTTGATAATATTTGACAGGTTCACTTAAGAGATATTCATTCCCATGCCTATACATGAAATCGAATTATATCCTTTTCATAAGAGTAAAAGTATAAACAGTATGTTTTAGTAAGTGATTGCAGTATTTTGGTAAATACACTTACCATCCACTTTATTAGGTACACCTGTTCAATGTCCTGTTAAGACCAATTGCTAATCAACCAATCACATGGCAGCAATTCAAACCATTTAGGCATCTAGATGTGGCGACGACTACTTGCTGAAGTTCAAACCGAGCATCAGATTGGGGAAAAAACGAAAAGTTATTTTAAACGTGGCATAGTTGTTGGTGCCAGACGGACTGGTCTGTGTATTTCAAAAATTGCTGATCTACTGGGATTTTCACGCACAACCATCTCTAGGGTTTACAGAGAATGGTCCAAAAAAGAGAGAATATCCAGTGAGCTGAAGTTGTGTGAATGAAAATGCCTAGTTGATGTCAGCATGCAGAGGTGAACGGGGAGACTGGTTCAAGATGATAGAAAGGCAACAGTATTTCAAATAACCACTCTTTACAACCAAGGTATGCAGAATACTATCTCTAAATGCACAACACATAGAACTTTGAAGTACATGGGCTACAGCAGCAGAAGACCACACCGGGTGCCACTCCTGTCGGCTAAGAACCAGAAACTGAGCCTATAATTCGCACAGGCTCATCAAAATCGGACAATAGAATATTGAAAAAACGTTGCCTGGTCTGAGTCTCAATTTCAGCAGCGACATTTAGATGGTAGGGTTAGATTTTGGTGTAAACAACATGAAAGCATTGATCCATCCTGCCTTGTATCAACAGTTCAGCCTGGTGGTGGTGGTGTATTGATGTGGGGATATTTTCTTGGCACACTTTGGGCCCCTTAGTACCAATTAACCACTTAAGCCCGGGACCTTTAGGCAGCTAAATGCCCAGGCCAGGTTTTGCGATTCGGCACTGCGTCGCTTTAACAGACAATTGCGCGGTCGTGCAACGTGGCTTCCAAACAAAATTGACGTCCTTTTTTTCCCACAAATAGAGCTTTCTTTTGGTGGTATTTGATCACCTCTGCGGTTTTTATTTTTTGCGCTATGAACAAAAATAGAGCGACTTTTTTGAAAAAAATTCAATATTTTTTACTTTTTGCTATAATAAATATCCCCCAAAACATATATAATTGTTTTTTTCCCTCAGTTTAGGCCGATACGTATTCTTCTACCTATTTTTGGTAAAAAAAATCGCAATAAGCGTTTATCAATTGGTTTGCGCAAAATTTATAGCGTTTACAAAATAGGGGATAGTTTTATTTTTATTTTTTTACTACTAATGGCGGCGATCAGTGATTTTTTTCATGACTGCGACATTTTGGCGGACACTTCGGACAATTTTGACACATTTTTGGGACCATTGTCATTTTCACAGCAAAAAATGCATTTAAATTGCATTGTTTATTGTGAAAATGACAGTTGCAGTTTGGGAGTTAACCACAGGGGGCGCTGAAGGAGTTATGTTTCACCTAGTGTGTGTTTACAACTGTAGGGGGGTGTGGCTGTAGGTCTGACATCATCGATTGTGTCTCCCTATAAAAGGGATGACACGATCGATGCAGCCGCCACAGTGAAGCCGTGTTTACATACGGCTCTCCCCGTTCTTCAGCTCCGGGGAGCGATCGCGAGGGGGCGGCTTGAAATGAATAGCTGCACCCTCATCCCGGATCGCTCCCCGACGATTTCCGACCACCGCATGTACCGGGGGGGGCCCCGATCGGACCCCCGACCGCGGAAAGGCAGGGACGTACATGTACGCCCATCTGCCTGTACGTGCCATTCTGTGGACGTACATATACATGCGGTGGTCGTTAAGCGGTTAAGCATCCTTAAAAACGCCAAGGCCTACTTGCAAATTGTTGCTGACCATGTCCATTCCTTTATGACTACAGTGCACCCATCTTCTGATGTCTACTTCCAGCAGGATAATGCTCCATGTTACAACGCTTAAATCATTTTAAACTGGTTTCTTGAACATGACAATGAGGTCACTGTACTCCAATGGCCTCTGCAGTCATCAGATCTCAATCTAATAGAGCACCTTTGGGATATGGTGGAAAGGGAGATTCTCATCATGGATGTGCAGCCAACAAATCCGCAGCAACTGAGTGATGTTATCGAGTCAATATGGATCAAAATCTTTGAGGAATGTTTCCAACACCTTGTTGAATCTATGCCATGAAGAATTAGGCAGTTCTGAAGGCAAAAGGGGGTCCAACCTGGTACTAGGAAGTTGTACCCAATAAAATGGCTGGTGAGTGTTTATACTATGTACCAAGGACATTCTCAGTTTAGCCTTGCAGTGACAGAACAGCTGATCATGCTATGTGAATAGGAAGAGTTTTCAACCCATGTTTATACTTGAAAGCTTACAGAGAATCAGTAGACTGTCTTTGCTGCAGGCAGTTTTGCTCAGTAAAAATGTCTCTTCAGCAAGCATACCCTTCATGTGAGACCCATATCAGTGCTCATTTGGGTGGTCTGTTTGTTAGCCTAAGTAAGAAGCTGCAGTTATTCTTTAATTGCTTGAGTTGTTACAGGTCACCAATGCCATAAATTTCTAGTGAAAGTGGCCATTATATGATTCTTGTCAGAAGTACAAATTGCAGTGTTTGAAAATGCCTTGTTGTATTTTTCATTAAAACCCAGAAAGCACTTTGTATCTGAAAGAGCACTTTAAAGCTTTCAACTCTGTTATGGTGAATATTTTATCAGCCCTGGTCTTATATAGCTGTCTTTACACTGCAGTGAATGCTACAGTAACAGAAACCGAGCTTTACTGGTACATAATGTATTCACATAGACATAAGAGTTGTCAATATAGTAAGTTATTATATTCAAGTCTTTACCTTAACAGTTAACAGGTTGAGGTTCCTTTTTGCACTTTTATAATCCTATTTATGATTTATTAAGCCATGATATACCGTAAATACTTATATCAGCCAGTAAACCCATAGCTGCTTTAAAGCCTCGTACACACGATCAGTCCATCCGATGAGAACGGTCTGAAGGACCGTTGTCTTAGGTTAACCGATGAAGCTGACTGATGGTGTGTAGGCATGACGGACCATCAGTTAAATAACTGATCGTGTCAGAATGCGGTGATGTAAAACACAACGACGTGCTGAAAAAAACGAAGTTCAATGCTTCCAAGCATGCCTCGACTTGATTCTGAGCATGCTTGCATTTTTAACCGATGGTCGTGCCTACTAACGATTGTTTTTGACCTATTGGTTAGGAATCCATAGGTTGATTTTAAAGCAAGTTGGCTTTTTTTTAACCTATTGTTAAATAACCTATGGGGCCCACACACGATCTGTTTTGACCGATGAAAACGGTCCATCAGACCGTTGTCCTCTGGTTAACCTATCATGTGTACGAGGCCTAAGTTGAGTGTCCTTGGCTATAGAAATAGAGAAGGCCACATTCAGGCCGGGTTCACACTGGAGAACGCAGAAGTCTGTTACGTCTCCATTTCCTGTTTCAAGTCCGATTTCAGTCCAAATTTTTGGCTGAATTCAGACCTGAAACGGACCAAAAGACGTTCAGGGTTCCTGTGCAATTCACATCAGAGCCGCTGTGGAGATGTGTGTACCAGCTTCATAGAGAGGAAACCTGCAGCCAATTCGCAATAGTGTGAACCCAGCCTTAAAATGTTGGACTTGTGAGAGGCACCACTAGAGAAGCAATGTAGTCTATTACAGTATCAGTTAATGTATTCAGGTTGTTAAGAAGCAACATAACTGCTCACATCCCTTCAAGATGACTGCGGATCACTTCTGCATTATAGGCTTATTGTCCTGTATGTCTATGGGCTGATATTATGCCCACACATGGGCCTACGCTAAAGATGGCTGCAGTTACAATAGTTAATTGGGCATTGATTTAATTTGCATGCTTCTTCATGTTACTATTTTGATTTTGAAAATACTTCAATAAAAATCTATTGAAAGTAAGAAGCAATCTAATTTCCAGGAACTAAGAAGCATGAGGGTTTTGAGAGTGTTTTTTTTTTATAATGCAATAAGTCAAGGGACTGAGGAGTTTGGCCCTGAGTATGTTCTAGGATTTGTGGTTAGAGCCCTAGGCAAGGGTTTGAAAAACTTACAAAGTCTTTTGATGTCCCTGAAGTAGGCAGAGAGATCTGGCTGCAACAAGTTACCATCCCATTGTAGTTTGCCCTATTTAAGACCAATTGCTTATATCCACTGAAATTATAAAGCTAAGTGATTTCAAAAATCCATAGCAATCAATCAAAATTTCATCTTTCAGTGGTGTTTTCTAAACAAATAAAATCTGTTTTCTAATTAGATATTTGCAGAATGTTGACCATGCACAGGCATCCAGAAGGACAGGTAGGAGGTGTTATGTTCATGTACTGCTGGTGACCCGTGCAACTTTTATTTCTGATTTGGGGGATAATCTGTTGTGTGCATTTGAGATGAATCTCAGACTCAGCTGTCTGATAAGGGAGTCATTGCTGTATATATATATATGTTTTAGAAATAGTAGTTTTCTTAGCCCTTTAAGTGTATACTGCCACTTGACTTAACAGCTATGGCCTGAATATAACAAGTGATGTTTGATTTTTATTGCATTGCGTCTATATATTAGCATGAGTCTATCCCATCCAATTCAGGTGAATGTGTGTATAGTGCTGTAAAAAAATCAACTTAGAATGAACTTTTAAGAAGCCATGTGTATTCACCTACATCAATAAAAATTATTCCTAAAATGTAGGAATACATAGTACTAATTATTAGGTATTATTGTAATTATTTTGATAAATTGCACCTTGGTGTGTTTAATGGAAGTATATTCAGAGAGAAATATGTAGGTTACCATTTCTCATCTCTTAAAAATGTGTATTACCTGTCTGTCTCTAGCGTTAAAAATGGAACAAACAAGCGACTGGTGAATCCAGAATGAGATTAGAACTGCTAATGTGTCTTACCAACTGCAGGTCAGAAATGATTGCAGCTAGAGGATCGTCATCCAGGCAGACAGAATTTCTCTCAGTAAAAATAAAATGACATTCTGGACATAGTAGTAGGCCAATCTATACATATCAATGTCGGCAAATAAATAATGTAGCCAATTGCATTTTACAGAAAGTTTGACTCTAAAATAAAAAATTTGGATATTTGAGTATCATCTGCAAAAAAATAAATAACAATTTTACATACTCAAAAGACTTGAAGTTCTTTGTTCTTTGCTTCATGTTAGCAACCCAAAAAAGATGCAAACATTTATAGGTAATGAAAATGCAGAGAATTGTTTTGGGATTTTTAAGGTGCTAATATATAGGATACAAAACAATTGTCATGGTTGGCAGGGACCTTGCCAACCATACCAAACATGAACTGTATGAGATGATTGTTGAAATGCTACCATATTGACCAATTATGTTTTTTTTTTTTTTTCTCTCTTTTTTGTTATACACTCTTTTATTAATATTTTTAAATAAATAGTGGATTTTAATCCAGTTGTTGTGTATACTATATATTAGCACCTTAAAAATCCCAAAACAATTCTCTGTATTTTCTATAAATATACAATATACAAGAAGTAATTGGCGACCCACACCCACCTCTCTACAAATTTATAGGTATTGTTTTATAATAATAGATTTTATTTTGGTTCAACAATCAGGGCAGGTTCTACCATGGGTCCCAGTGGGTCCAGTGGACCCAGGCAGCACTTTGAGGGGGTCAGCAAATTGAACTACGACCGCCTTTCCTTCTCTTCCAGTTACCCAGAAAATTGACAATAGACTGCCCCAGCCTGTCTATATACTACCCCAGCCTGCCCCTTTACTGCCCTAGCCTGTCCATATACTACCCTAGCCTGTCTATATACTACCCTAGCCTTCCCCTATACTGCTCTAGCCTACCCCTTGGAATTGAACATAATGGTATGTCATATCAATTTGCATATAGACAAGGTGCTGTTGCATGTAAATCTGACTTCCTGATATAAAATAATGGATGTGGGGGCCTGTTGGTGGGCGTGATTTTTTTCTTCTTGGACCCAGGCAGCACAATGTCTTGGGCCAGCCTTGTCAACAGTATATACGTTTTGCTGCTGCTAATAATTGTATCATAATCTATTATTTATTTGATTAACTATACATTGTCGTGATGCACACCTGGCCCTGGGACACGCTTGTGGTTTTACTAAACGCCAAGCGGTCTTTGTCCAAATTACCTTCTGTCTGCTGGCATATCCTAACCGGTTATTTCCAGCTGCATATGCGGCTTTAATTGTAATCACCGCCGATTACCAGATAGGCCCCAGGGTCCCCTTTACTTTTAATACCTTTACACAGCCAACACAGGTTTGCGCTGGGGCAAATTTTTCCAACCTGGCCTCCGTGTGAGAATTCCTCTCCACGTTGGACCCATGCTCCCCTAACGAGTGGACATCCTGTGCACAGAATAAATCTCCTGACGAAGCTACTACAGTAGCGAAACTAGTAGAGATGAGATCCTGACTTATATGACCCCCTTCGCCCCACCGCCACCCTCTGACCAGGGTTTGTTACCATCTCGGTGATGAGTTGGCTGGTGGTATAATACATCTATTTTATATTGCTGTTGATGTATTTTATAAAAACTGTGTATTTCCTGTTTTTTTTATGTTACTTTCAATAAATTGATTCATTCTTTACCTTCATTATAATTCTCCTCCAAATTCTCTTATCTAGTACCGTTAGAAGTCCCCCTGCCCCTACCTACCTTTTTGGCTTTTTTGGGCCTCTGGGGTCCCAACAAACCCTACTTCTATTCAAACTTATGCTTAGGATGATGGTACTATAATTTTTTGTTTATCTTATTTCTTACACTGAGAGGCTTTCATACAATCAATGGATGTGGGGGCCTGTTGGTGGGCATGATTTTTTTCTTCTTGGACCCAGGCAGCACGATGTCTTGGGCCAGCCCTGTTAACCAGAGGCGATTCAGTTCGCATGTGCCGCGCTATATAAGTTTTTCATTCATTCATTCATTCAACAATATATATGTTTTGCTGCTGCTAATAATTGTATCATAATCTATGATTTATTTGTTTAACTATACATTTTGAAATTATTCCCTGAGTACGTTTTGTACACTCTGATGGATGAGGTTAAGTCTTTCAAAAACATGGGTCAATTATACCTCAACCATTATCCAATTTGTCTTATATACTAGAGCTGGATTTTGACTGTGGTTGAATGCTACGATCTGACTATTGTGAGGTTGGGAACTGGGAAGATGGATGAGAAATTAGCAGTTTAGGGAATTTTTGTTCTCTCAAGTAGATGTAGAAATACAAAATGAAGTGACAATTATTTGGACTCTTTGACCAACAGCCAACTCATGCTGACAAGAAGCTGAAGTAGAAACAAATCACCAAATGCTGTGTTTTGCAGGATGACACAGTAAGCCCTTGCATATGTTTTGAGAAACAATTATGCTGTAATATTCCTACATGGTCATCACAAGTAAGAGGAAGATAGTTGAAAAATCCCTTGTACAAAATAATCATCCAAGGTTCCATAACAGTATTGTGAAACCCTGGTTCAAGGCTTTCGAAAACCTTTAACATTTAACATATTACATGCAACAAAAAGAATTGTCTCTATACTCAACGTAGTTGTTGATTAATTGTATGCCATTCATCCAGTGTAGAGTAGAAGTTGCCTGATCCTCCTTTTCTCTATCTTTTTGAAAAAGGTTTATCATATTTGTAAATTATATAAAAAGAAGTGCACACTAAAAAGGGGCCCAAAGTGCACTTCTCTGCGCCAAAGAAAATAAATTTACTGTTGATGAGGTTCCACTGATGGAATAAAGAAATGATCATATAATAAATAGATAAATATCAAATACCAATATGATATGATAAAAGATGCAGCAGCTGTTTAAAATAAATGAAAACCCATCTATAAAATAAACATAAATAGTATCAAACACATAGACCCAAAGCTGGGTCAAATTGGTAAAACAGCGCTAATAATGGATGAAGTCCAAAACCACATAAATAGATAATACATGAATGAATGATAAGAGTCCCAAAGTGGTTTAACAGGACACAGTTCACAAAGTGGTAAGTGCTTCTAGGGTTGGAACAGTACTTCACCCTATACCAGCTCCCAATCTTCACCGCAGAAGTGAGGCACACTTCCCCTCTGGGGTTCACACTCACCAGATAAAGAGGAGGAATTTGTATACAAGGCTCAGTTTTTAGTTATTTGGTGAGTGTGGACCCCAGAGGGGGAGTGTGCCTCACTTCTGCGGTGAAGATTGGGAGCTGGTGTAGGGTGCACTACTGTTCTAACCCTAGAAGCACTTACCACTTTGTGAACTGTGTTCTGTTAAACCACTTTGGGACTCTTATCATTCATTAATTTATTATCTATTTATGTGGTTTTCGACTTCATCCATTATTAGCGCTGTTTTACCAATTTGACCCAGCTTTGGGTCTATGTGTTTGATATATTTGCAAATTAAACCAATATCAGCTGAAATGTCTTTCAAAAGAATTAAAGAAAAAAAAACTAGACACGGTGATAAAACACATATAAGTATGAAGATGGCAAAATGCATCTAAAAAAAATTATAGACAAAGTGTATTTTAATTACATTTGTAATTTATTTTCTGTGTCAATTTGTTTCTTCCTTTTGATACATGGGGGGACAAGCTTGAAGCCATGTCAATTTTTTTATGCAGCCTGTGTCCTGGCTGGGGAGATTTATCTGACAACCGTCCAAGAGAGTATTTTCCTTACTCTGAAGATAACTCCCTGCACTTCCTGTCTTGTCTCTAGACAAGAGATAATGACAAATCTCCCTGGTGTTACACAGACATAAAAAAAATAAAAAACTTGTCAGAAATTTTAGCCATTCCACACTTGCTAAAAATAATAATAATAATAATAATAATAATAAAAAAAAAAAAGATTTGGGCTTTACATATGCTTTAAAGTGTATCTAAACCCAAGAATGAAATGGAATATTTATAAATTTAGCAGTACTTTGATATGGTGATGGCTTTGTTTTTTTGTTTTTTCAGGCTACTTTTTCCTTTTTTTGTTTTTCAGTAGTGAACATGCCAGTAAAACACTTTGGGGGTTATTTACGAAAGGCAAATCTACTTTGCACTGCAAGTGCACTTGTAAATGCACTGAAAGTGCACTTGGAAGTGCAGTCGCTGTAGATCTGAGGGGAAGATTTGAAATGAGGGGAAGCTCTGCTCATTTTATCATCAAATCATGTGCAAGCTAAAATTATGTTTTTTATTTTCCTTGCATGTCCCCCTCAGATCTACTGCACTTCCAAATGCACTTACAAGTGTACTTGCAGTGCACTTGTAGTGTAAAGCGGATTTGCCTTTCGTAAATAACCCCCTTTCTGTCCTTAGATGAAAGCTTACTGTACTGTATATATTGATTAGTAGCATTTTTATCCTAGGTTACTTGCTCCTGATTTAGAATCCTGAAGGGAAGAGAGGTGACCTGAGCAGGGTTGATGCCACTTGGGATGTAAATGCAGCAGAGGCAGAGTAGACTGGAAACTGTGGGGTAGATTCAGGTACATTTGCGCATTTTTTGCGGAGGCGCAGGGCAACGTTTTTGCCCTGCGCCGCCGCAAATTTTCTGCGCTACCTGCGATTCACGGAGCAGTAGCTCCATAAATTGCGTGGGCGCTCCGGCAAAATGCCCGGCGTAAGCGCGCGCAATTTAAATGATCCCGTAGGGGGCGGGAATCATTTAAATTAGGCGCGTTCCCTCGCCGATCGTAGAGCGCATGCTCCATCGGGAAACTTTCCCGACGTGCATTGCGGCAAATGACGTCGCAAGGACATCATTTGCTTCAAAGTGAATGTGAATGGCGTCCAGCAAACTACGTAAAGTTCAAATTTCGCTAATAGCAGGGGCAGCCTTACGCGAAAACCGCCGTACGCAAACGACGTAAACTGCGTACACAGGGCTCGCGTAACGTTGTGAATCGGCGTTAGTATGCAATTTGCATACTATACGCTGAGCACAACGGGAACGCCACCTAGCGGCCATCGCAAGAATGCAGCCTAAGATATGCGGGCATAAGAGCCTTATGCCACGCATATCTTAGGCTGCAGTCGGCGTAACGAGGTTCCTGAATCAGGAGCATTCGTTACACCGGCGCAAGTAAGCAATTGCGCTGCGTAACTATGGTTACGCAGGCGCAATTGCTCTCTGAATCCGGGCCTGTGAGTTCACTGGAATTTAGGCCGGTCAAATGGTATATTTGGCACATATTATGCTAATATAGAAAGCCCTTTTAAATTGATAATTATCAGATCACAAAGAAGCTAATAAAAATAGTTAATTATTAGGTTGTACGTACACTTTAAGTCCACTTTACTTCTAAAACTTATGTACGGTATGTAGATCTTTGCATTGCTCATTTGTTTGCTAGCCAGGTGAAATGCTGTAGACTTGGAATTGACCGCAGATGCTGGCACATGAACATATATCATGCCTGAAGCTATATTCTTAAGTGTTGTACATACAATAGGATATCTTTTTAGCAGATGAAAATAGATTTGATTACAACATTGATGGCTTACTTCCTGATGACAAGTATGTCTCCACAGCGTGACAATTGTATAAATGTTTACTTCCCACTGAAAACCTATTTAATGGCCGATTGCTCCAGCATACCTTGAGGGCAGAACTGAATAGGTCACAAATTGACAGACATTTTGTTGTTATTAATGGAATGGTAAAAGGATGCAGCAAGTAGCAAGTGCAAGAAAGGTGTGTGGGAAACGTAGGTTATTGTAGTTGAGGTGCAGAACATACCACTGGAAATTAAAAGTGTCTTTATGTCCTGGAGATATCCTAACATGCACTCTGACCTTTTCTAGCCTCTCTGCCGGACGATCTGAAGACTCTCATTCAGGAGGCAAAGGAAATGAAGTGGCCCTTTGTGCCTGAGAGGTGGCAATACAAACAGACAGTCAGCCCAGAAGACAAAACAAACCTCCAAGATCTGATCAATCCAAGGCTTCACGAGTTACTGGTATGAAATAAATCACAAGTTTGATAAAATGTTATAGTGTGAAATTCCGAGCCACCTGATTCACTATGGGGTGGTGTAATCACATATTAAATAGGAAATGATCCTCTGGATTTTGATGTATTTTTTATAAATCATTCATGGGACCTATAATTCATACAGGGCCTTGAAAAAGTATTCATACCTCTTGAAATTTTCCACATTTTGTCAAGTTACAACGAAAAACGTAAATGTATTTTATATGATAGACCAACACAAAGTGGCACATAATTGTGAAGTTGAAGGAAAAAGATAGGGTTGTCCCGATAGCGATACTAGTATCGGTATCGGGACCGATTCCGAGTATTTGCGGGAGTACTCGTACTCCCGCAAATACCCCCCATACCGAAATAGAATAACCCCCCCCACCCCCGCCACCGTTACGCCACATCCCCGCTGCTGCCAACTGGTTAATACGCCCGGGGAACATTACAGCTTTCATTTGAATAGCTGTAATGATTTGCGCCGCGTATAGACACTCCCCCTTGCTCGGGTGAACTGTCCAATTCCTAACAATGGGGAGTGTCTATACGCAGCGCGAATCATTACAGCTATTCAAATGAAAGCTGTAATGTTCCCCGCGCTTATTAACCAGTCGGCGGCAGCGGGATGCAGGTAAGGGGGACATGGCTGG
Source organism: Rana temporaria (assembly GCF_905171775.1). NCBI lineage: Eukaryota > Metazoa > Chordata > Amphibia > Anura > Ranidae > Rana > Rana temporaria. Next base: position 470,979,224 of record NC_053489.1, on the reverse strand, counting down.
ATATGGGGGGAGACATGGCTGCATATGGGGGACATGGCTGGATATGGGGGGGAGACATGGCTGCATATGGGGGACATGGCTGGATATGGGGGGGGACATGGCTGCATATGGGGGGACATGGCTGCATGGGGGGGACATGGCTGGATATGGGGGGATATGGCTGGATATGGGGGGACATGGCTGGATATGGGGGGGACATGGCTGCATATGGGGGGAGACATGGTTGGATATGGGGGGAGACATGGTTGGATATGGGGGGACACATGGCTGCATGGGGGGGGACATGGCTGGATATGGGGGGAGACATGGCTGCATATGGGGGGGAGACATGGCTGCATATGGGGGACATGGCTGGATATGGGGGGAGACATGGCTGCATATGGGGGGACATGGCTGCATGGGGGGGACATGGCTGGATATGGGGGGACATGGCTGGATATGGGGGGGACATGGCTGCATATGGGGGGAGACATGGTTGGATATGGGGGGAGACATGGTTGGATATGGGGGGACACATGGCTGCATTTGTGGGGGGACATGGCTGCATTTGTGGGGGGACATGGCTGCATTTGGGGACACATTTTAAAAAAAGTATCGGTATTCGGTATCGGCGAGTACTTGAAAAAAAGTATCGGTACTTGTACTCAGTCCTAAAAAAGTGGTATCGGGACAACCCTAGAAAAAGATAAATGGTTTAAATTTTTTTTTACAAATAAATATCTGAAAAGTGTACTCTGATACCTCTAACTAAAATCTAGTGGAACCAATACAGGCCACCTGTGTGTAATTGAATCTCAGTATAAATGCAGCTGTTCTGTGAAGCCCTTAGAGGTTTGTTGGAGAACCTTAGTGAACAAACAGCATCATGAAGGCCAAGGAACACACCAGACAGGTCAGGGATAAAGTTGTGGAGAAGTTTAAAGCAGGGTTAGCTTATGAAAAAAATCCCAAGCTTTGAACATCTCACGGAGCATTGTTCAACCCATCATCCGAAAATGGAAAGAGTATGACACAACTGCAAACTTACCCAGACATGGCCGTCCACCTAAACTGACTGGCTGGGCAAGGAGAGCATTAATCAGAGAAGCAACCAAGAGGCCCATGGTAACTCTGGAGGAGCTGGAAAGATCCACAGCTCAGGTGGGAGAATCCTTCCACAGGACAACTGATACTCCACATATCTGGCCTTTATGGAAGAGTGACAAGAAGAAAGCCAAAATAAATCGTGTTTGTAGTTTGCAAGAAGCCATGTGGAGGACACAGCAAACATGTGGAAGAAGGTGCTCTGGTTAGATTAAACCAAAATTGAAGCTATGTATACCGGAAAACGAACACTGCACATCACCCTGAACACGCCATCCCCACCGTGAAACACAGTGGTGGCAGCATCATGTTGTGGGGATGCTTTTCTTCAGGGACAGGGAAGCTGGTCATTGTTGATGGGAAGATGGATGGAGCCAAATACAGGGCAATCTTAGAAGAAAACCTGTTAGAGTCTGCAAAAAACTTGAGATTGGGGCGGAGGTTCCCCTTCTAGCAGGACCCTAAACGACCCTAAACATACAGCCAGAACTACAATGGAATGGTTTTGATCAAACCATTTTCCTATGTTAGAATAGTCCAGTCAAAGTCCAGACATACCGTATATACTCAAGTATAAGCCGACCCGAATATGAGCCGAGGCACCTAATTTTACCACAAAAAAATGGGAAAACATATTGACTCAAATATAAGCCTAGGGTGAGAATGCAGCAGTTACTGTAGTCACTGTGCCCAACCTCACTGTGCCCATTGCAGCCTCACTGTGCCTATTACAACCTCACTGTGCCCATTACAACCTCACTGTGCCCATTGCAACCTTACTGTACCCATTACCTTACTGTGCCCATTACCTCATTGTGCCCATTACAACCTCAATGTGCACATTGCAGTGTACCTGCAATTCTTGACAGGCTGCGCTGCGGGCGTCCATTTTTTAAAACTCGCGCCTTCCTCCTGGTCCCGTCCCGTTCTGTGATAGGCGTTTGGCACTGTGTTCAGTGTTCCGCCTATCACGGATGTTCTTTCATCCTCGGACTCAGTTTCCCAGCAGACACTGTGTTCAGTGTTCCGCCAATCATGGACGTTCTTTCATCCTCGGACAAGAGAAAAACCGATATAGGCAGAACACTGAACACAGTGTCTGCTGGGAAACTGAGTGCAAGGATGAAAGAACGTCCGTGATAGGCGGAACACTGAACACAGTGTCAAACGCCTATCACAGAACGGGAAGGGACTAGTAGGAAGCCACAAGTTTTAAAAAATGGATGCCCAAGGTACACTGACTCGAGTATAAGCCGAGAGGGGTATTTTGAGGGCTGAAAAACTCTGCTTATACTCGAGTATATATGGTAAATTGAGAATCTGTAGCAAGACTTGAAAATTGCAAAAATGTCACTCTGTAGATGTGCAAAGCTGGTAGAGACATTTTCAAAAAGACTTGCAGCTGTAATTGCAGCGAATGGTGGTTCTACAAAGTATTGACTCAGGGGGGGCTGACTACAAATGCACCCCACACTTTTCACATATTTATTGGTAAAATATTTTAAAAACCATTTATCATTTTCCTTCCACTTCACAAGAATGTGTCACTTTGTGTTGGTCTATCACATAAAATCCCAATAAAAAATTTTTTTGTTTTTGGTTGTAACATGACAAAATTTGTAAAATTTCAAGGAGTATGAATACTCAAGGCCCTGTATATATTTAGAACTAAAATAAAAAATAACATTTTTGTGTAGTGCTTACCCTCGGAGGGGCCACTGAAAATTCATCCAGGTCTCTCACAGTAGTACAGAGGCTGTCATTCACAAAAGCACAGCGACAATTCAGGCTCAATCTAGGGGATGTCTTTATAGTATTTATTGCTAAAGAACTTTAACAAGAGAGGAGTTTGGGATCACAGTATACTCCAAAATGGTCAGTAAAGCATCTTAATTACTATAACTAAAATATGTAAGACTTAAGTTGGCCATACACAGGTAGAATTTAGTATGAACATGTATATGAATTTATTTTTTTAATCGGAGCATTCTAAGAATGAGAATAAATCCCTAAAACAGCTTATTTTATTTAGAAGCCCTTACATCTGTTTTAGTTCATTGGTAATATACTTTCAAAGTGGTTGTAATGACTGGACACATTTTACCTTCATGCACTCATGTATGAAGGTAAAAAACCTTCAGTATGTAGCTCCTCCCTCAGCCCATTGGCTACCATTGCTGTGGATCGCAGCCAGTAAGGAGGGAACAGGGGCCGGGCTGAGCCATGCTCTATGTCTCATTGACAAATAGAGGTGGCTCAGGAGCAAGCTTGTGTGAGTGTCCCAGAGCAAGAAGCTTGCTGTAATGGCACTCAGCAGGGGGGAGGGGCCAGGAGCGCTGGTGGAAGACCCAAGAAGAGGAGGATCAGGTCTGCTCTGTGCAAAAAAAACATTGTATGACGTGTGTTATTTAAAAAAAAACTACCCTTTACAAATGCTTTAAGTCTTCTAAAGTGTTCTAAATCTTGCGTTAAGTCTTCTAAACTGTTCTAAATCCCAGGTCACACAAATTTAAACACTACCAGCCAGTGTTATTGCTCTGACTTCCCCATCTTTCTATGGTTCTATGACACTGATAGGTGGTTTTACTGGCAAATAGTTCTAGGAGATTAGAGAGGGCAGGCTACTAGCAGGGAGTTTGAAGTTTTGAAGTGGGATTCCTGCTTCCTCACCAAAAAAGCAACACATCATTATGCATGTAGATAAAGACTGTGGGGCAGTGACGGCCCCTTCATAGAGGGCGTACCCCCCCCCCATCCACCCCCCCCATCCATGCATCCGGCACTCTGATCTACATATAGGACACTGGATGCATGGTTTTCAATGGGGGGTGTTTTAGGCAAAGTCTCCAATAGGCTTCAAAAAAGGATGGGCTTGGGGCACAGAGCACTGCGCTCCAAGCCCACCCAGTTGTGTGATGATAGCGAATCAATTATTTGTTATTTTCACATAAAATCTTCTCCCCGCCAATCAGGAAGCGGGTCTGAGACATGTTTCTTGATAGGATCACCTGACGTTTGGGGCCAATCCAATGCCTAGGAGGAGAGAGGACAGACACGGTGGAAGTCGTGGAGGAAAGGACACCGGAGCCGCTGCTCTCAGCCAGCCGCCTGATGCATTGAGGACACCAGAGCTGCTGCTGACAGCCACCCGCCACTCTTAGCACACCGGATCCACTGCTGTCAGCCACCCATCGTGCTGAGGACACTGGAGCGTGCTAGTGCCAGCGATCCGCTGCGCAGATGACACTGGAGCTGCTGCTTCTAGCCCGCTGCCAGCCACCCTGAGGACACCGGAGCCGCTGCCCGAAATCCACCTTCTGCCACCCATCACCTAGATGGGGTAAGTACCGGATCGAGCAGCAGACGGGGGTAGTGCCGTGCCATCGGCCGCACGGAGGACACCAGAGCTTCTGCTGCCAGCCACCAACCACGCTGAGGACACCGGAGTCGCTGCTCCCAGCCTGCTGCCAGCCACCCGCTGCATTGAGTACACTCGAGCCGCTGCCCGCAATCCACCGCCTGCCACCTAGATGGGGTAAGTGCTGGATTGAATTTGCGAGGAAAATTTGCCCAGAACTTAGTAAATAAGGTGAACTTTGATCATCCAATCCTGTGCTGTTTTTTGTTATCCTTATTGCATCTGATTGGGTATTTTTTGCAAATTCACTAAGCTCTTGCAAAGTGAACAGGCTATTTGCCTTTAGTGATATTAAACTGTGTGTATTCCCATCGTATTCACCAGGAATCTGAAGTGGTTATCTTTTTATGCTTCTAACTGGCAATGCAGCAGGAGACAGAAACTTCTTCCTCCATGTTCTTCTGACCGTTTAAAGCCGTGGGAACAAAGATCATTATTTATTACTATAATAACTGGGGCACAGGATTTTTAGCTGCAGAGGATCTGGAGCATTAAATACTAATTCCAAGGTCTTTTATTGTAATTTCAACATAAATTTATTGATTTACATTTTTTATTGTAAGTTTAGAATCATTTAAGCTAGGTTTAGAGATAAATTCATGTTAAATGCTTGGCTTACTTTAGTTAAAACCAATCTCAGGCAGGCATGGGGTTTCAAAATATAAATAAATGGGTACCTTTAGCTGCTCAAAATTTTGTTTATAGCCTTCCCGCACTACTGGTCCTATGCAATTACCCTTTTTTGTCTGCAAGCTGCGAACAAGTGGATGAGGGTTTTCTTGGTCTACATAATAGGCAGTTATGACTGGCATGAGGCAGGCTCACCTACACGATGGTTGCTTTTGGTCACACCACAGTTTGCAGGCTGCATTGTGTGAGAACAAGTCTGTGGGCTGCTGAAGGTACCTATGTACTGCTGCAAAGGCCGCCCAGGTCTGCCTGATGTGCTTTTAGAAATTAGGTTTAGCGGTTAGGTTAAGGGCTTGGCTTAATTTGAAGCTTAAGTAGGTTAAAGGTTTATGGATAAGGTTTAGAGTCTGGGTGGCTTAAAGGTAACGTTAAGGGGGTAGACTAGGGATTTGCTTTAGAGGTTGCGTAGGTTAAAGGTTAAGTTTAAGGATTAGGTTTAGATTTAGAGTTTAGGTGGCTTAAAGGTTAGAGGTGGGTTAAGGGTTGGAGTTAAAAGGTTGGGTACATTTATGTTTAGGGGTTCTGCCAGATTTAAAAGGGTTTATTTACTCCTTTGGCATTAACTGGTTTTATGCCGAAAAATGTCTATAAAACCGTGTTCTTAAGCTGATCACACACACAATTCTAATTTCTTGTGTCTTTATTGAACACACCCATTAAACATTCACAGTGCTGGAGGAAAAAGTAAGTGAACCCACAGACTAATTACTTCAATAAAAGCTAATTGGAGTCTGTCGTTTGCACACCTGGAGTCCACTTCATGAAATTTGTTTGGAAGTGTGGTTTAGAGCTACTTTCATTGATGAAGGAAACTCAAACATTTTAAGATTGCTGTTCATAAAAAGCATCAGCTGATGTGAACCATGCCTCACAAGAAGAAGCTCTCTAAAGACATACTATCGAGATAGGTTGATCTGCATAAGAATTTAAAAGTCATACAAAGTGTCTAGGCCTTCATCAGTCAGGAGTTGGACAATGCATCCGATCCCCTGATCTACATGCAGGGCGCCGGACGCATGGATTCCAATGGGGGGGGGGTTTAAACATGTGATAAGAGCCAGAGGCTCTAATAGGCTTTAAAAAAGCGTGGGGTCAAAGCGCAGAACACTGTGCTTCAAGCCTACCCAGCTGTGTGAGAATAGCGAATGAATATTTGCTATTCCCACATTGAACCTCCTTCTGGCCAATCAAGAAGTGGCTCCTGAGACCCATCACCCAATTGGCTGAAAGGACAGACGATCCTATTGGAGGAGGAGGGAGGAGACGCACTGCGAAAGCCACTGTAATGCATAGGAAGAGAAGGAAGAAAAGCAATGGAAGCCGCTGTCCATACGAGCCATGCCCGACCTAGATGGGGTAAGTGCGGGGCTGGATTACCAACCGACAGCCCAAGGTGGGGGGACTTAGTGCGGGTGACCCATGGTGGGTGACCCGACTGATGGACCGCAGGGGGGTGGTGATGAGGGGTGCCGACCGGGGGGGTTTTGTTTGCCGCCCCTTTCCCCCCCAAAACATGCCAGCCGCCACTGATACTGTGGCTACTGTTTTTTTAATGGGTGTGTTTAATAAAGACACAAGAAATTTAGATATGTTTGTGCATTCTCAGCTTAAGCACATTGTGTTTGTCTATCGTTGTGATCAAGATGAGGATCAGATCACATTTTATGGCAAATTACTATGTAAAATCAGTTAATTCCAAGAGATTAACATACTTTTTCTTGCTGCCGTATATGACATATGGTTTCAAATGTACAATTTTCTAATTGGTATTGTTCATTAAAAAAAAAATATATGTTTGTTGGAAAAAATACATAATATGCATTTATGTCCCCCTAAATCTGGTTTAATAAAGGTGAAAGAAGCCTACTAGAACAATGGTTGACTGGACCCTAAGCCATCCTAATTGTGAGGAAAAATTTGATAAAAAATAAATAAATAAATACGATTATTTAAATGCACCTTAAAACAAGGAAGGGGTATCAAAGCACAAATTGGTTACTTTTTTGTGTGCAAACGTATAGTGTGTTCTCAATGTCCGTAAAAAAGGGAGGCAGCCCACTACATTTGGCTGATTATGTTGCCACATTAGACTAATTCTGTATTGTCATTTTATTTTGCCTTTTTTGTGACCTTAGACAGAAATTTATGACTGATTTTGACCTTTTCTGTGACCTCTACAAAGCTTCTTAACTTAAAAGAGTACAGTCCTGATTCTCTCAGAATGAGCACCTGCAGGAAACGCCCTGAGAAACCTGGATAGATGAGAGATTAATGTGGCTAGAATAGCAAAGCAGTGTTTTCTGCATTATGCCCTCTCCACAGGTAGACAGGCCTTTACAGAGATGATACCAATTATTTATTGCCGAAACATCTGTTGATAACTGCAGCTGCCCCTGTTAAACAAAGAACATCACAGGGTCAGAGACTATAAGGACCTGAAATCCTTGCCTCATGCTAGCCTAGAACTATTCACTGGCATTCTCCCTGTGTTGTGCACCCTTCCCCCTCGGACACGAGACCCTGGGAAGTCTACATGTTTCATACTTTATCAACAAGGAGCTGCCTTCTTCTACTTATACACTTTGAAGTATCATTTCATCTTTTGAAGCAATTTATAGTTCACAGTTATTAAAGCATAAAGGCCATCAGGAGATACAAAAAGAATAACATCTCCACCCACCACCCACATTAATTATACTTAGGAATTGTTAATACTCTGACCCGTAGAAAATAATGCATCTATTTTTGTCGGTGCTAGTTTATTGTACTTATTTGGCAATAAATCCATATTCACTGGTATAACTTAAAAGTCCGAGCAGATGTGCTATTGTATGGTAGCCAGGATACCATTCGCTTATCTGCTTAGTGCATATACTGTGTGCATATGTGTGTATATACAGTACTGTATGTATGTGTGTGTGTGTGTGTGTATAAATATATATATTACAACACAAATGCAGCGCTCATGCCCTTCAAAAGAGTCCAAATATTTTTTTAAAGATCTAAAATAAGAGTCAATTTAGTGCAGGTCCACACAAAAGGGTGTTCAGAGGGGTCCGCCAAGATGAAAGGTTCACACTGACCCTTCCCCCAAATGATGGACTACTCTATCAAAAGTAGTCAAATGCGCTTTTTAAGTGCTTTGTTCCAACTCTCCATACGTGTGAGATGACCAGTCACTTAGGGACAGAAACGCTCCAACTTAGACAGGGGCTCACAACGCCAACATATGGGGATAGGTAGAAATAAACTTAATTGTGCAGTGTCACTGACAATAATTATTTATTTAAAATAGCCAGAATACTCACAAACAACAAGGTTAAAATTGCATGTAAACTCTCATGGTCTCAGCAATTTTCAACCAATAAGATGGCTGACTGCGCAGTGTGGCGATGTCGCATAACCAGACTCTTCCATTGGAGAGTGATTAGGGGAGAGAGGGGGCAGGGTCGGGTCAGGCTCCGTGTCTGAATGGACACACAGAGCTTTGACTCGGGCTCTATTGCTACCATAGGAAGCTTCTGACTGTGGGGGCACGTGATAGGAGGGAGGGGCCAGGAGCAGCAAAGAGGGATCCGAGAAGAGGAGGATCCAGGCTGCTCTGTGCAAAACCACTGCACAGAGAAGAAAAAAAATGAGACTTTGCAATCACTTTAAGCTTAGTACATTCTAGCATTGAATTACACTTTAATCTAATACTGTCATAGCTTTATTTTGGAATATAGCTTGGCCTGTGTTGGCAACATCACAACTCATTTAATAGTCACTTTAGTTTTTACGTTGGATAGTGTTAAAACATGTGTCAAGGCAAAATAAAAAACATATGCAGTACATCTCTGCACTAAATGCACATTTTCCTATGCTGTATCTTTTTAAATACCCTGCAAATATATGCTGATCTACAGTTCTTGAGGTCTGTTGTGGGCTGACAACACGCAACATTTTTGTGGACCAAGTGGTGTCAGGCCTCCTAATGTCTTTTCCTAAACTACATAACCACTCCCAGGCTAAGATCTCTAAAACAGGCCACTGGGCAGCTCTAATTTCTTTGCGCTTGTCAAACAGATATAACAAAGCACTTTAAATGTTATAATAAACTGACCAAAATGAAGAAAATTAGAGAAGTACATTTTTTTAGGGTTTATATAAACTTTTATGTGCTTTATGTGCTGTCGACTACCGCAAGCAACATTCAGGATGGTCACATCCTCTGATATCCAATAATTTGGGTGTATTCTGAATTCTGAAGGTAACTTGTCAGGCTCTGGCAAGCATCATCCAGTGCTCTATGGGTACTTTTATAACAGTGGTCTCCAAACTGCGGCCCGTGGGCCAGATGTGGCCCTTTGTCTGCCCTTATCTGGCCCTTGGGGCACTATTCAGCCAACTGACACCAATGATTGGGCACCATTCCCCCTACCAACCCCGTCAATGGGGCATTATTCTTCTCATTAATATCAACAGTAGGGCACTATTCCTCCTATTAGAACCAATGATGGAGCACTAATGCCAGGGCATTATCAATCTCTACGCTCATTGGCCACAAGTTAGCCCCCCTAAAGCCCGAAGGTCACTAAACTGGCCCCTTGCTTAGAAAGTTTGGAGACCCCTGTTTTATAAGTTACATCAAGCTGCTTGAAGAGAAACTAATATTTCTTATTACAGATTGCATTACAGACTGCGCCCATACACACCTGCTCTTTCTTATTTGTTTATTAGTATGACATTTTCACACTTAGGGCCAGATTCACAAAAGAGATACGACGGCGTATCTCTAAGATACGATTGTCGTATCTATGCGCCTGATTCATAGAATCAGGTTACGCATAGATAGCACTAAGATCCGACAGGTGTAAGTGACTTACACCGTCTGATCTTAGGCTGCAATTCTAGGCCGGCCGCTAGGTGGCGATTCGATTGCGGTCGGCGTAGAATATGCAAATGACTAGTTACGCAGATTCACGAACGTCCGCTTTGCCCGTCGCTCTAAATTTACGCCGTTTCCGTAGAGATACGTCGCGTAAAACTAAAGCTGCCCTCTAGGTGGTCTAGCCAATGTTAAGTATGGCCGTCGTTCCCGCGTCGAAATTTGAAATTTCACGTCGTTTGCGTAAGTCGTCCGTGAATGGCGCTGGACGCCATTTACGTTAACGTCGAAACCAATGACGTCCTTGCGACGTCATTTAGCGCAATGCACGCCGGGAAATTTTAGGGACGGAGCATGCGCAGTATGTTCGGCGCGGGAACGCGCCTAATTTAAATGGTCCCCGCCCCATTTGAATTAGGCGGGCTTGCGCCGGGCGGATTTGCGCTACGCCGCCGCAAGTTTACAGGCAAGTGCTTTGTGAATCAAGCACTTACGCTGAAAACTTGCGGCGGTGTAACGTAAATGGGATACGTTACGCCGCCGCAGCGTAACACATTTCCATGTGAATATGGCCCTTAATCTTCACTCATTTTTATACAAGAAAATAGACCATCTAAAGATATACTGAATATTTACTAGTATTTTGTAGTAAATTTAGGATGTTGTAAATGCTCTTTGCTAAAAATATCATTTGAAATTCTATATTTTTCCTGTCCTCCCAGATAGTTCCACAAAGTGCAGATAAAGCTCGCTCTATGAAAGTGTAGAAAAGCCTTTTTTCCCCCTTTGTCTCTGTTGGCCTTACATCGGGTGGAACGTTGTAAGATGGGCTGTATGCTCTTGTTTTCACCAGCTGGCAACTCCCCCTGTGAAATCAGGACCCTTTTTCCCCATTTGTGTTATGTCAACGGAAAATGTGAATCACAAATGCACAATAGACTGATCAGTTCTGTCGGGACATTGTTGATATAATTGAGTTTGATCACGTGTGCCAGATCTAGGCCAGGGTGAAATAAGATTTAACACAAGTCTGCTTGTTCTACTTCAACATTCAAACAAAACCATACGCCTTTTTTTTTCAGCATTAAAGACAAGTCATAAGTCAGATTTTTTTTTTTTTTTTTTTTGTGTTTAGTATTTATTTTAAGTATGCTGTTGCCAAACAGCAAATATGTTTGTTCTGGCTTATTCCCAAAACTTTATATGAGAAGTATCATAAATTAAGTTTCTTTAAATGTACGAATCCAAAGAATTCTTAACCTTGTTAATGCAAAAAATTCTAAAGTTAGAAAAATAAAGAAATGTATAAATTAAAATGAGTAAACTGAGCTTTGTGATTTTTACCTACAGGTAAGCTTATAATAAAGTTTACCTGTAGGTAAAATGAATATCTCCTAAACACGCACCATTTAGGAGATATATTCGCTTGTCTGGCAGCCGGTAATGTTACCAGCGAATGCGCTATTAAGTAACAGCATACCCATGCCGATCTTTCAGAGCTCTGTGCCGTGGGTCCCATACGCATGCGTGGGAGTGACATTATCGCGGGTTGGCAATTTAATCGGTCACAGTCTATAAACCTGGAAGGAAGACTGGGTAAAGATGGAAGCCTCTGCAGTGGTGACAGCACACTGCTGTAGGGCTTTTTTTCTAGGTAAGTTTTTTCATAATGTGCTAGTATGTGTTGCATACTAGCACATTATGACATTACCGTGCAGATTTTTTTTTCTTTTCTACCGCTTTGAACACATTAAATATTACAGGAGAATTTATACCCAGTTTGTACAAAGCACAGATAAGTCTTCATAAAATAGCAATCCACAATAAAAAGAGCTAATTCCTCATTTTAGTATTGTGTGGCTAAGCCACTTCAATGATTTCTTTATGCTCTGGGTCAAATATGCATTCAGAACCACTTGTTTAAAGGACAGACACAGCCCAGTATTGCAAAGCTTTTTCTTTCAAACTGCAGTTATTTTTGGCGTTGTTGACCAACATCTGTTTAGTTTATGGAAGTAGAGTTTGGGTATGAATGAGAATATATAATTGGACAGATTAAAGGATCACTAAAGGATTTTTTTTTAAGCTAAATAGCTTCCTTTACCTTACTGCAGTACTGGTTTCATGTCCTCATTGTTCGTTTTTGCTTTGAAGTAGCTGTAATTCTGCTGTGATCTCCACACTTCCTGCTTGTCTGGCTCCTTATGAAAAAACTCATGGGAGCTTCTCACTGTGGTCTAAGCTGTCATTACTGTGTGTCTAAAACTCCTCAGAACCAATCAGATTCATTTTAAAAACAAAACACTGCCCTGGATTTGTTTGTTTTTGTCCTGTGTGTCTCTTTTCTTCACATAAACATGAAACCAGTTTAAAACCGAAAGTGAAACTACAGGTACATTATATGATAGAATTTAATCTATTTTTAATCATTTTTAAAAGGAATCAGTTAACTTTTATGTCTCTATACCCTGTAAACAGTCATTTCAGCAAAAAAAATGTTTTCCTTTAGTGACCCTTTAAGGTGTGGTCGGCTTAAAGGGCCAAAAAGTCCACATCACAGTAGAACCTTCAAAAAGACATAAGGGGCCAGATTCACAGAAGAAATACGGCGGCGTATCTACTGATACGCCGGCGTATTTTCAAATTTGCCGCGTCGTATCTTTAGTTTGAATCCTCAAACCAAGATACGACGGCTTTTGGCATCGATCTGACAGGCGTACGGCTTCGTACGCTTTCGGATCGTAGGTGTAATACTTCGGCGCCCGCTGGGTGGAGTTTTCATCGTTTTCTGCGTTGGGTATGCTAATTAGCTGTTTACGCCGATCCACGAAGGTACGCGCGTTCGTCGCATTCTCTTACGTCGTCGCTAGTCGGCTTTTCCCGTCGTAAACTTACGGCTGCTATTTCATGGCTTATATTTAGACTAGCCATGTTAAAGTATGGCCGTCGTTCCCGCGTCGAATTTCAAATATTTTTTTTGCGTAAGTCGTCCGGGAATACGAAAGGACGTAACGCACGTGGACGTTCAAAAAATTACGTCGGTGCGACATAATTTCGCGCAAAACACGGCGGGAAATTTCAAAACGGAGCATGCGCAGTACGTTCGGCGCGGGAACACGCCTAGTTTAAATGACACACGCCCCATTTGAATTAGGCGGGCTTGCGCCGGACGGATTTACGCTACGCCGCCGCAAGTTTACAGGCAAGTGCTTTGTGAATCAAGCACTTGCCCGTAAAACTTGTAGCGGTGTAACGTAAATTCTATACGTTACGCCGCCGCAAATGTATGTGAATCTGGCCCAAGGTATTTACATGACATAACAAGAACAAAGAATGTACCCCTTGTTGTGGGACAGTGGGCAGAGACATGCATCACCCTACTTCAGTAGAGCACTTTTTGGCTCCTTTAAACCCACCTCACTTTTGTTTGTAACAAAAAACTGACTGTTTTAATAAGGCAATATTCTTAAATTCCTCTGCATAGTTTAGCAGTTTCTTGAATTGATTCTTTCACTAAAATAAAATTGCCATAAAAAATGTGCCCAAATCTAAAAAGAAAGTTAAAGCGGAAGTAAACCCATTGATTTAACAGTTTCAAAAAGCAGTTACATTTCCGGCATGCCGGGATTGCTAACTGTCACATTGGTTGTGCTCTCAAACAAACTGTCAAACCATCCAATGGCTGGTGTCATAACTGATCACATGTGCAGCACCATGGCAGTTGAAGATTAAACATAGGCAAAGATGGCAGCTTCCTTGGCTGAAAATGATAGGTGGGTTTACTTACACTTTAATGCTCATCGCTCTTGCTGCTAGTGCTACTAATTGTCCTTGTAGTGCAGAGAAATTATAAAATGCAAAATTGTGCACCCTGGGCATGAGGAATGGCTGTTCCACCCAACACTGTGCGCTTTGGTTTCTCCAGCCGACCTCTATACTGCTACTTTTGTCCTGTGGTGACGTACAGGCACCAACTGAGTCAGGGGTGGAAAAGAAAACCAACACTGCTAGAAGCCTTAGATTTTAAAAAGTGCAGTTTATCCGCAATAGAGCATTGATTAGTAGCACACGTAGCGGGTATGGTGAGTGTTAATTATAATCTATGAAAAAAGCACATTATTTAGCAGTTTTATTTTAACTACAGAGTAACCTAGTTATGACACTTAAAGCGTAGCTCCACATTCTTGGGGGAAAAAAATGGCAAATAAAAAAAAAAATTAAGATGGCATATACAGTTGGGACAGAAGTCATATTGTAATTGAATATTATTATAAATGACAGTCATACCAGAGAGAATTCACCTGGCCAAAATGCAGCAGCAACACAAGCTGCTTGCCAAATTGCCTGATATGATACATACACACTAGAACTCAAAATAAGCCATACTGCAGTTGCTGCACCTGCAGTATGGCTGTTTATTTAACTCAGGAAAAAAAAAAATCGTTTTGATAAACTCTGGGGCAAATCGGTCTCCAGCCTACTTAAATTAACCTCTCTAGATCCAGGATGTTAAATTAGTCATATCTGTTACTCTATGCTTGTGTACTTTTTTTTTTTTTTTCTTATATGGCTGTACTATTGGTCATCATCTCCCTTGGTGCACATTCTCTGTTGATACACAAGAGACATTGTAAGTTTGTTGTTGTTTATTAAGGCTTGTCGCCCCTTTTTTTTTCTTAAGCCTTGTTGTATAAAACTTTGGAAAACTCGATAAAAGGTATCTTTGAGAAAAAAAAAACACACACCACTAAGAGGTCCACATACCACTTTATTCTGCTAGAAGTCAGATGGACAATCGAAAAAGTATCCAACAGGTTTTGGTGGCCCAAGAGCCCCTCCTTCATCAGCAGTTAATTGACAACAATACGAATAGACTAGAAGTGAACTGTACCTTTTTATAATGTGTTTTTTTCCATTGTGATTACAAGCACCTGCCTTGTCAGCAGCTGGTTTGTTCAACCCCTCCCATATCACAGCAGTTGTACATGGGTGAGGTGAGATCATTTACGATGATTTAGTGTTATCCTTAGCAAAAGTGTGGGTCTGTACTACAGGCAATTTTTGGTGAATGGGCTTCCTTGAGTGCCTGCTCAAATACCCCTTAACGGAGGAGCAGTTTTTAAAATTACAGTGGACAGGCCTGGCTGTTGGCATCAGCCTAAATCATATAATCTTTTATTAAAGTTCTTTGCTGTAGAAAAAATAAAATAAATTCAGCATCTACAAATCCTGTAGCTGCTGACTTTTAAGAAATGCACACTTACCTGTCCAGAGATCCAGCACCGTCCTCACCCTGGATAGTTCTCAACTAGTCTCCAGGTTCCCGGTGCCAACATCTTTAGTGTGGAAAGCAGACTGTGACGGCTTGTGGCTTCACAGGTGGCTTCCTACTGCGTATGAGTGAGCCAAGCTTCGCTGTGCAAGTGGTCCCTCAGCCTTCTGGGACTCGTGATATGTGAAGAGAGGGGGGCGAACTTCCACACAGATCGCCTAGTGGGAGCGGGTACCTGTCAAAGCTAGATACCCCCCCTCCCAAAAAATGTACATGCAATATGTGGTAGAGGAGGGGAGGTGGGAGCAGGACTTCAAGCGAAACTTCCCTTTTTTGGGTGAGGTTCCACCTTAAGTTACCATTACCAGCTTCCTCCACTGCTGCTGGTCTGCCACAATTAACAGCTCTTGCCACTATTTTACCACTACTGGCCTTACATCATTACCAGCCCCTACAACAGCTGCTGGTCTTTAACCATATCTATCTCCCACCACCATTACCATTTTATTCCACTGTTGCCGGCCTGTTACTAGTACCATCTCCTGTGACCAGTCCTTCTGCCAGCGCTGCTAGCTTGACACCATTACTAGTTTCTGCCACTGTTCCTGGCCACTATTATCCATCTTCTGTGACCATTATCAGCTCTTTACACTGCTGTTGGTCTGCCACTATTACTATCACCTGTGACCTTTACTAGCTCCTTACACTTCTGCTGGCCTGCCACCATTACCACCTCCTATTACCACTGCTGGCCTGCCACCATTTCCATCTTTTGCTACCTCTACTGCTCTATTCTTCTGGTCCAGCACTGTAAAGGTACCACATTCGTTTTTCCTTAGCTGGGCCTCAGCTGCAAAATGTTTTATTTTTTTCTTCATGGTCAATCATGTTTTGTGTCTTTAAGTTTCTGCCCTATTCTTGTGTTTAGGCACTGTTAAGGTGCCACACATAATGTTTCCGCAGCAAGATCTCAGCTGAAAAATGCATGGTGTCTGCTGCAGAGTAAATTATGCTTTGTGTATCCTGGTTTGCAGCCTATTTGACTGTTTTTGCAATAAAAATGTTTGTGGCTACTGTCTCCCTGATAATACATTCTAAATAGCATTTCCTGTTTAAAACCTGCCTAGCCTATACATGTTAAACTACAGTCAATAAAAGTGCTTGTATACTGTGTATGGAATCATGGCAGTATTTTGCTGCCTTTTTTCTGTGAAACAAGCATTCTAATGTTTATTGTCTGATTAAAAGCTGGCTGTTGTCTCTCCTTTTCAAAATGTGGCCTAGTAAAATGAATAGATAATGTGCACATTGTCATGATGATATTTTGGTGGCCCTTTTTTCAATTAAATAAATACACTATATTGTTTTTTTTTCAACTAACCAAACCGCCAAGTACAAGTGTTTGAATACTGTGCACAGACTCACTACAATATTATTTTGGTGTTTTTTTCGGATTAAATAAATATACACTGTTGTTGATTTTTAGAGGAAAATCTGCATGCTGTGTATAAATTTGAAAATATAACCCTACTCAAAGGGTTGTATTTAGGAAAAAAGTGAGTGCATTTTTCATTCTGTGTGAATGGGGCAAAAACATTATTGTTATTAGGCTATCCCCTGTGCTGTTTTTTTTTTTTTTAATTTAAAATTTAAGGGCCAAATCCTCAAAAGAGATACGACGGAGTAACTGCTGTTACTCCGTCGTATCCCTGGTCCTAACTATGGAACTGATCCACAGAATCAGTTTCCCATAGTTAGGACGAAGATTCGACATGTGTAATTGAATTACACTGTCGGATCTTAGGATGCAGTACCGCATCCGCCGCTGGGGGCATTTCGCGTCGAAATGCCGCCTCGGGTATGCAAATTAGGACTTACGGAGATCCACGAAGCTTTTACGCTTCGTTTTTTCTCCGTAAGTTTTATTTTGCAAACGCAAAATTAGGGCTGCTTTTACAAAGTGTAATTTTTTTTTAATTTTAAATTTTTTTTTTGGCACCGTATCTTTTTTTTTTCCCGACGCAACTTTATTGACCCGTCGCAATCCACAAAGCCCGACGTAACGTAATTTCGCGCTATGCACGTCGGGAAAATGACGTCACGAGCATGCGCAGTACGGCCGGCGCGGGAGCGCGCCTCATTTAAATGGGAATCGCCCCCTGGAGAAGAGGAACGCCTTGCGCCGGCCGGATTTAAGTTACACCGCTCAAAATTTCTAGGTAAGTGCTTTGTGGATCGGGCACTTAGGTAGAAATTTTGCGGCAGTGTAACTTAAATAGGAAAAATTACGTTACGCCCGCTGGCTGAGGATTTGGCCCACAGTGTGCTACTAAAGATCACAAGGTATACTATGAAATTGTTTTGCCGCTGGCCAATTGGATGAAGCTGAGGGTCTTGGTTGGCTTTTTATTTTTTTGTAAGAGTTCACCTAATTAGATTGTAGATCTATTTAAGGCCTCTACTTCCATTGCCCAGTTAAGGCCTTACTGTTACATTAAAAAATCAGGTGTCACATCCAAAACGTAGCTAAACAAGTATTTATGTTTTAAGTTTCGATTAAACAGATTGGGTTGCTGCAGCTGTATTTAATAAATTACACATTTAAAAATCAATTACACATGCAAAATATGGTATGCCATAATGCAGTGTCACTAAAGCTGTGAGAATCGTACTACTCTGTAACACCACATGCAACTCCCAAGCATATATTAGAAAGGAATGCTGTTTTTATCATGTCACCCTTAAAAGTCACATAAAAAGGTGGACTCTTTCCCCATTGAACAATATATTTTTAAACTTTTTTTGCATGGTTACATTTCTCTCATGGCAATGGCCAACTTCCTATGCTCTTTGTTTAACTATTCCCAACCTTGAAAATGACCAGAATAGATTTTCAAGATTTGTGGTTTGGATATTAAGATGAGTTCAATGGCCCGTGAATCAAGCTTCGGCATATTCGCTCATCCCTATACACTTTTTTAAGCAGCTTAGAGTAGACAGACCATTGAATTAAATGTTTACATGGAAATAATGATTTTTTGGGGATAATTTACTGAAAGGAAGGATTGAGAATCTTAACACAATATTTTGTTTGAATATTCACTTTAGCCCCGGTTCACAGTTGACAGTTTTAAATTGCATGACAATTCGCAATTATATTTGTGCCTATGGAACCGTTCAAATCAGTGCAATTCCAATTTTGAAAAGGTTTCTGCACTATTTTTGGCAATTTCATGTGCGACTTGCATAGACATCTGTGCATGAAGATGCACGGATTTCGGCAAGCCGCACATGAAACCGGCAGCTTTGATAACATCGTGACGTATCGCGATTTCAAAGTTGCATTCAGTGTGAGCTGAGGCTTAATTTTCCATGTGCAGATGAAATAAGTAAACAGGAACTTGCTTTTTGATTAGATAATTGAAGTGCATATATGTGCAATTTTTTTGTGTTGAAGTGGAACTCCATCTAAAATTAAAGCTCACACCAGCAACCCACTTTACAAAGTTCCACCCAGTTCTGGGTGGAAAGGGAAACATTTAAATGGGGGACCACTTTAAGATTCTCAACTTTTTTCTGTTTAAAAAAAAAAAAAAAGATTCTCAACTCTTTTATTAAATCAGCCTCTTTGCCTTTCTATTGTTACTATAACTTCTCTTTACTTTAACGCATTTTTTATCTCCTCCAGTTGGTGGCAGCATTTCTAGCATAGCTGGAAAGCTGGAGATTACAAATTCAATGTATGTATGTAAATGATAAAGAACCTTTGAAGTGTCCCAGAAGATTACAGGGAGGGGGACAGGAGAAATTCTGTTCGAGTCGCCTAGGCATCCAGAGCAGAAGTGGGAGAAGGTACCTGTCAAAACTAGGTACCCACTCCCCCCCAAAAAAATAACATGCCAAATGTGGCATAGGAGGGGGGCGAGAAGTGCTTAAAGGGGAACTTCCACTTTTGGATAGAACCCTGCTTTAACAACCAGTTAATAGCTGGTTGTCTGTGTCAGATTGAGAGGTCTCTAGGTCCTGTGTGGAAGGCAACATGGGTCGAGGGTCTTGCTGTATAGGACCCTGCCAGTCTGTGGGCTCTGGGGAAGTTGTACCAAGCTGGACCAATGTAACTACCAAGTATAAAATATCCATACCTGAAATTTTTCTTCAACGCTGATCTCCACCTTTAATGACTACTTGAATAGTTCAAAGTATTTATTGCATTAATAGGTGTGCTTGCTGGGTGTGTTGTATTACCTGTATGTAACCTCAGCTACATACAGTATACAGCACTGTGTTCTGAAGGTGGGATGGAGATTTCCCGTCCTGGAACAAAATGTTTGGCTTAATGGTACTCAGCAATTTATGGGAAGCAAGCACACGTGTTAGTGCAGTAAATAATCTGTTTAGGCCATCTTGGCCCAAACAAACTATTTAAAGAGACATCTTTTAATGCAGTGCATTCTCTTCTTCTTTATAATGCTAGAACTGACTACACACACTGAAAAACAGATATGAACTTACAAGCACAAACTGAAGAGCAGTAACGAACTGAAAAGCATGAGGCTGAAAAGTGCAAATCGTCTCTCACAAAACTTCTACTAACACGAGATTAGCAGAACTCAAAGGGTGGCGCACTTGGTATTGAACTTCCCTTTTATAGTGCCGCATTCTTGGCGATCCGAATTTCCGACAACATTTGTGCGACCGTGTGTATGCAAGACAAGTTTGAGCCAACATCCTTCGGGAAAAAGATCCACGGTTTTGTTGTCGGAATGTCTGATCGTGTGTATGCGGCATTAGGCTATAATTAATCACTGTCCCTCCAGATAGTCTCTGTAACCTGGCATTTAGGGGTTAAAGAAAATCACCATAGTGTGAACCCTTTTACTTATTTTTTATTAAATAGTGAAATTGCACTTACAAGCTTCAGATAAAACAAATGCATTAGCTCCACTTAACATCCACAATGGCTAGAACAGAAAATTCAAGATTGCGCCTCAGGTCCGCCCTGTGTGATGACGTCGCTGGGATGTGTTGCGTCGCTCCGGACTTTCTCAAAGGAAGGGAAAGACAAAGGACAAAGACCAGCATAAGATGACAGAGCAATAAGGGGGAACACAGATGTTGCATCGCTGGGTTATGTGTGCCATAACATGCACGTTTTTCTGTGAATGCTCATTATAACAAGAACTTAGGGCCAGATCCACAGCCAGGCGGCGCAACTTAACTTTCCCGATTTAAGTTACACCGCCGCAAATTTCCCAAGTTAGTGCCAGATCCACAAAGCACTTACCTGGAAATTTGCAGCGGTGTAACTTAAATCCATCCGGGGCAAGGCGTGCCCAATCTAATGGGGCGAGTCCCATTTAAATTAGGCGCGCTCCCGCGCCGGACGTACTGCGCATGCTCCGTCGGGTAAATTACCCGACGTGCATTGCGCTAACTGACGTCGCACCGACGTCATTTGCTTAGACATTAACGTAAATGGCATCCAGCGCCATTCACGGACGTCTTACGCAAACGACGTTGAGGTTTAAATTTCGACGCAGGAACGACGGCCATACTTACCATGGCTTAGTCAAATAGGACTCAGCCCTAGTTTTACACGACGTAACTCGACGGAAACTACGTAGATTTAGATCGACGGGACGTTCGGGGATCGCCGTAAGTCTTCATTTGCATATTCTACGCCGGCCGCAATGGCCTCGCCACCTAGCGGCCGGCCTAGAATTGCATCCTTAAGATCTGAAAGTGTAATTCAATTACACCTGTCGGATCTTAGGGCTAGCAATGCGTAACTGATTCTAAGAATCAGCCGCATAGTTAGAAACAGAGATACGACGGCATATCAGTAGATACGCCGTCGTATCTCGTTTGAGGATCTGGCCCTTACTACCCACACAAAAGCAGTAAAAGTCCGCTTTAACATGCTATGCCCACATCCCAGCGGAAATTAATTTACCAGATTAAATTGGCCAGTTAAATCAATAAACTGATCTTAAAGCGCTTTCATTGATTTAACTAGTCAGTTTATCGATTTAGCATTTTAATCTGGGAAGTTCATTTCCACTGGGTGCATGCATAGATTTGTGGTGAATTGTATTGTAGGTGTTTATGAAAGAGGAGATACTGATCAATAACATATTGGATTTAGAGCACTAAAGGATTTTATTAAATGGATTGAAAGTTGGGAACAACAAAGAAGATTGTTTCCTGGACATTTCAGAAAATGTTTCTTGCACAATACAGTATATGCACACTAAGGGCCAGATTCACAAGAGAGATACGACGGCGTATCTCCTGATACGCCGTCGTATCTCTGTGATCCGCCTGTCCAAACTATGCGGCTGATTCATAGAATCAGTTGCGCATAGATAGTCCTAAGATCCGACAGGTGTAATTGACTTACACCGTTGGATCTTAGGATGCAATTCTAGGCCGGCAGCTAGGTGGCGAGGCCATTGCGGTCGGCGTAGAATATGCAAATGACTAGTTACGGCGATTCACGAACGTCCGCGATGCCCGTCAATCTAAATTTACGTTGTTTCCGTCGAGATACGCGTCGTAAAATTAGGACTACCTCTTAGGTGTTCTAAGCAATGTTAAGTATGGCCGTCGTTCCCGCGTCGAAATTTTAAATTTCACGTCGTTTGCGTAAGTCGTCAGTGAATGGCGCTGGACGCCATTTACGTTAACCCCGAAACCAATGACGTCCTTGCGATGTCATTTAGCGCAATGCACGTCGGGTAATTTACCCGATGGAGCATGCGCAGTACGCTCGGCGCGGGAACGCGCCTAATTTAAATGGTGCCCGCCCCATTTGAATTAGGCTGGCTTGCACCGAGCGGATTTACGTTACACCGCCGCAAGTTTACAGGTAAGAGCTTTGTGAATCAGGCACTTGCGCTGTAAACTTGCGGCGGTGTAACGTAAATGGGATACGTTACGCCGCCGAGGAGTAACGTAATTGTACCTGAATCTGGCCCTAAACTTTTTTTGTAGAGCAGTTTATATATGTGCACATAGATATTCTATATTTGCACATTGGGTATAATTGACACATTTATAGCACTAATTTGTATACTGTAGTACTCACAAAATGAAAAAATAATGTTATATTGGATAGTCAAATATAAGTATTGTTATCACAATGCTGATGTTACTGTATAAAATGAAAGTGTGTGCTGTGCCCATGTAACCACCAACAACTACTATAAATAACTGGAATCTGTCTTTTTGAACACTTTTAGAAACAAATATAGATTTGCCCTTAAAACTGAACTGAGATCTTACCTCCAGTCTCGCAAAGCTGTACAGGCTCCATCCCTGTACTGAATTTGCTTACTCTGATGTCACTGCACACTATGAGCTTCTCACAGTGTACATTGGGAGCTACTGTACAACATGCCAGATAGAGCCCTCTCATTTCCAGGACTGAGGACAACCAGCATCATCTAGCATTACTGGGGTGGATTCAGGTAGGGGCGCGCAATTTAAACGGCGGCGCAGCGTATCGTATTTACGCTACGCCGCCGTAACATACAGGAGAAAGTGCTGTATTCACGAAGCACTTGCTCCGTAAGTTGCGGCGGCTGTGTAGCGTAAAAGGGGCCGGCGTTAGCGCGCGTAATTCAAATGATCCGGTAGGGGGCGTGGATCATTTAAATTAGGCGCGTTCCCGCGCCGAACGTACTACGCATGCGCCGTCCCTAAAATTTCCCGACGTGCATTGCGGAAAATGACGTCGCAAGGACATCATTGGTTTTGACGTGAACGTAAATGGCGTCCAGAGCCATTCACGGATGACTTACGGAAATGACGTAAAATTTTCAAATCGTAACGCGGGAACGATGTCCATACTTAACATTGGCTGCGCCTCCTAATAGCAGGAGCAGCCTTATGCCGAAAAAGACTTAACGCAAACGAACGTCGGGCACACGTACGTTTGTGAATCGGCGTAAGTATGTAATTTGCATACTCTACGCTAACAACTACGGAAGCGCCACCTAGCAGCCAGCGTGAGAATGCACCCTAAGATACAACAGCGTAAGAGACTTATGCCAGTCATATCCAGTCGTATCTTAGGCTAATGTCGGCGTATCTAGCTTTCTGAATACAGAAAGTAGATACGCCGGCGCAGCTTTGGAATTACGCGGCGTATCTATGGATACGCCGGCGTAATTCTTTCCTGAATCTACCCCACTGTCTATGGAGCACTCCTTTCATTCATTGTTTTTCAGTTCTTTCAGTCATTGAGGCTGAGTGTCTTATATTGGTGTTTTTTTTGTGTTTTTGTTTTGTATAATAACTTTATTTATAACTTTATTTATTTGTTTATTACAAATTTAAAAGAGAAATACAGAATACAAAATATGAAATAAGAAAAAGGTATAGGAGCATATTAACATGACGAGTTACAACTCTGTTGAATGCAAAGTTCAGAGAATATAATTAGTTACCCAGAGGCCATAACTATGACATACATACACATGGAGAGCATGAATTTCAATTTTCCAAAAAGAAAAAAGGGGGAGCTAAAGAAAAAGAAAAAACAGGGAAAATGGAGGAGAAACAGATGCACTGAGACAAATGCCAATCATTGGGTAGGAATAAATAAATATAAGTACCCTGAGCTACAGTGCAGGTTTACTTTGCCAAGAGGACGTCCATTGACCTCCCCTCATGAGCACGCCTGCGTGCCCCCCCTGCGATGTGCTCTGTAATTGCTGATTTCTTTGGACTCGGCTGACCACAGATCGGCCAAGGGTCAATCACAGCAGCTCAATGTGTCCAATGACAGCTAATCACAATGTCAACGCTGACAGCGGGAGAAGAGAAAAAGAAAGCCGTTAACCAGCTCATGTTAAAGGGACATCTACACTGATAATCAGGGCACTGATTATCGGTGCAATCCCAACAGTGCCCACCAGTGCTGCTTATCAGTGCCCACCAGTGCTGCCATTCAGTGCCCATCAGTGATGCCAATCAGTGCCTCCTCATCAGTGTCACCTATCAGTGCTGCCTATCAATGCCCCCTCATCAGTGCACATTAGTGAAGGAGAAAAATTACCTGTTTGGTAAATTTTATAACGAACTATTGAAACATTTTTGTGTTTTTTTTCTGCCTTTTTTCGTTGTTCAGCAAAAAAAAAAAAATAAACTGTGGTGATGAAATACCACCAAAAGAAAGCTCTATTTGTTTAAAAATATATATATTAACAATTGTATATGGGTGCAGTGTTGCAGGACCACACAATTGTCATGCAAAGTGTGACAGCACTGAAAGCTGAAAATTAACCTGGGCAGGAAGGGGGTGAAAGTGCCTAGTAGGCAAGTGGTTATATAGTGATAATTTATAAATTGTATAAAACTCTCTGTGACATCTCATAATAATACAATTAAATCAATATTAATAATCATATAAGCTTACTACATATATAAATCAGACCCCACCCTTTATAATAACGTCACTGCCCTGCCTTAAAGTGATTGTACAGTCTCTTTTATTTTTTCTAAAAAAAAATAACAAACATCTTATACATTACTGCTCTGTTGCAGAGGATTTGCACAGAGCAGCCTAGATCCTCCTCTTCTCGGGTGCCTCTTCGGTGCTCCTGGCCCCTCCCTCCTGTTGAGTGCCCTCATAGCAAGCAGCTTGCTATGGGGGCAACCGAGCCAAGCTTGGAAAAAAATAAGAAATGGCTGCACATCCAAAGTTTCCAAAAAGTGCCTTTTTATTGCAGACGGTCAAAATATACCAGGGACACCAGGTGTTAGTCACGTAGACGCGTTTTACACATCTGATCTGTGCTTAATCATTACCAAACCGAGCCAAGCTGTAGCTCTGTGTCCATTCAGACACTGAGCTGTGGTTCAGCCCCGCCCCTTCCCTCTCCTGATTGGCTAACTGACTTTGATTGTCCAATCAGGAGGGGAGTCCCCAACGGCTGAAACACTCGTGGACTTCGCTGGACAAAGATGGGGCTCAGGTAAGTATTAGGGGGACTGAAGGGGGCTGCTGCACACATAAGGCTTTTTATCTTAATGCATAGAATGCATTAAGATAAAAAAACCTTCTGACTTTACAACCCCTTTAAGGTAGTCCCAGTCCACCCCATCAAACACTTTTTCAGCATCAGTAATAAGTAACAGGGTGGGATGGGAACTTTTCCCAACAAAATAAATAATAGATAGGGACTGCAATGAATTGTCTCTGGCATCGCTGCCCGGGACAAAACCTGTCTGGTTTGATTTTATCCATTGTGGGAACAGAGAGAGCAGCCTGGTCACCAAAACGTATGCATACATTTTAATATGTAAATTATGGAGAGAAATGGGGTGATAGCTCTCACAACAAGATAGATCCTTACCTGGTTTGGGAAGTACAGATATATGCGCAGTTAATGACTTAGGGCAGAAACCCTCTGCACCCGCGAGTTAACGTAAGAGGCCAAAGAGGGAATGAGGACATCTTTACATTTTTTATAGTAAGGGTAGTATATATAGGCACTGAAGAGTCCTGGGGCAGGGTTCTGTTATGTTTTTTAAGGAAGCCTTGTATATCACCCTGCCAGCCCCTTATACTACAATCTGCCTGCATTGCATAGAGATGTGGGTGCCTGAAGATCACCTGAACATGCATGTAGGAGAAAAATCAGTGTTCTAGTTGGCCAAAAAGAAGAAAACAGACCACTAGTCATATTTTGCATGCATATCTGAGCATCTTGCAATGTTTTATGGCCAGTTTAAAACTCTAAACCAGCCTTTCTTAACCCTTTTGCCCTCTGCTTCAAAAATATGGTACAGTAATGCTATTGGTAAGGTGTAGATATAATGACAAAAGAAAAAAAATATATATATTGACGTTTACTTTTATTCTTTTGAACCAGGCTCTCAATTTGTTTGCCCTAATATTCACTTCTGCACTGATTTAGAATTTTTAGTGGCATCATACACATTGGCCTTCTAGTTTATTTGGTACCCGGGGCAGCTATTTTTTTAAACCCCCTTTTTACAGCAAAATTGTTCTTATTAACCATTATTTTTGCTAGAAAACTACTTAGGACCCCCCCCCCCAAACATTATATACCTTTTTAAGCAGATACTCTAGAGAATAAAACTATGGTTGTTACATATTTTTATGTCACGTGGGATCTGCGCGGTATGTCAACCGCAATTTTTACGATATATAAAAATCCCCATAGGCAACATTTCAAAAGCCTTGACAGGCTTTAGGGTTACACAGGAGGTCTGGAGATTATTGCTCTAACTCTGATGTTCATGGCAATAACTCACATGTATGGTGAGATCACCATGTACATATGCGTGCATTCCCATTTGTGCGTGGACAAGGGCACTTTAAAAATGTTTTATTTTATTATTTATTTTATAAAAAGGAAAAAAAAACATGAACAACATCCAGACCTCTCCTCTGGCCTCCAATGCAGCCGATCACACACTAATCAGTCTGATCGGCTGCTTCCCAAGCTGGTAACGTCCAGCTAAACCAAGATCCAAAACTGAATGCGACGAAATTGTCATTGCTTCCGGTTTCTGGCTTCACACAGGGGAAGGAATAACATCAGTTCCTCTCACTGTGTGCCCGAAGCCGGATGCTGCCGGTCACATCCTTATCGAGGCATCACTCTTCCTATCCAACGACGTACCGGTACGTCACTGCACAGGAAGCAGTTAATAACCATGAACTTTAAACAAATTATAGTATTAATAGGAAGCACATGGACTGAAAATTGTAAGCGGTGGTCATTACAGAAGTGCCCCCTGAAATTTATGGTAAGTGTAGTGATTTTTCTTACATTGAAGTTCATTGGAAAAGTGTCTAATTTGTGCCATATTTGTGGTCAGAGTTGAACTGCCACCTTTAATTTATGGCCAGTGCTGTGTCCGCCTATGTTGATGGAGAGTGAAGAAGTGTTCCCTTAAATGGATGGTAATTGTAGTGCCACTAAATTTATGGTCCATATAGCAGAGAAGTGACACCTTAAATTGATGTCTGTATGGAAGTGCATTGGTTATCCGCTAAAAATTGCCCCCTTACATTGGTGGTCAGTGTATTGCCCTTACATTGGCAGTCAATTGAAAAGTGCCCCCTTACACTTGTGGGCAGTAAGAATTGTCCCCTTATATTTGAAGAATGTAATGTACATTTGTGTTCAATTGGAAGAATGTCCCTTATGTTACTGTTCAGTGGGAAGAATGCCCCCTTTCATTTAGTTCATTGATGTCAGAGGTGTTTTACCTGCAAGATTGGAAACATCCTACTAGTCTTGCTCCACATGGGTTCTGAAATTATACTGACACCATTGGCCAGAAATTAATTTGCTGAAATGGTATCGGGACCTCTCATGATACCTTTGGGAAACTCGCCTAAACTCAGAATTGTTCCATCTTAGTTTGTAAATGCAAGTCAAAAGTGCATAGCCTTTTTCCTACATTTATGGAGCTTTGAGCAGATTATAGGAAGATCGAGTTTTGGAGTCACTGCTCAAAGCTTGCAGAAGCCTGATAAAAGCTGACAGGGGTTCTAAGCATTCCCTACTACATAAAAAACTAGAATTAAAAGTTTTGCCCTTACATATACTTTAAATGTGGCCATGTAAGATACGCATTCCTGTGAAATTTAAACCCTAAACCTTTCCAGACACAATAGTTGGGCATGCATTGTCTCTAATAGAATGACATGCAGTTTTATGCAAGCACATGCCTGGCTGCTTGAGAATCAAAGAAAACAAGAAGTCCAGTTAGAGTGAAGAGAACTTTTACTCTACACATTGTTTGTTTAATGCTAACTTATGCAAATATTAGAGTGCCTTTGTTAATGTTCCCTCAGCAGAGCCTGTGATTTGCTTTAGTAAGCGACGAAGTTCAGCACACTCTCATGATCTTTTAAGATCAAGATTGATCTTGTAGGTCTAGGAAAACATTGTTACTCTAAATGTACCCTTGGCACCCAAACAGAAGATGTAAGGAGCAGAAAGGGCAGCACGCCCGACGAAAAAAACACCAAAACACATACAGACCCTTCATTCTTTCGAATAGGCTTGGCATCCTCAGCTGCTGTGTAAATCCTTAAAGGAGGCTGCATCATTACCAGCTTAAAGAAAACATGGGCCAACTGAAGAAGACTGATAATGCCTCTTTAATTCCTTCAACACCTGGCACAGAATTTTAAGCATGCGCCCTTTGTGCCACTATGTCAATGGCATCCAGGCAATTCCCACCATAGGAATTCAATGTGAGAACTGAAAGGTTTAAGTTGATGCACTATATACAGAAACCTTGTCAAGCTGTTGACCAGTAGCAGCATTATCAAGGATGTGTTTCCCTACATGTATCATTGATGTCTGTTTGATTCTAATATTTATCAGTGACATATTTGCGAAAAAGGGCAATTGCCTATATTAACAAGCTGTATTGAAAGCAAATTTATGATGGTTGCCGGGTTAAAACCACACCACACTACTTTTTTTTTTTTTTACACCGTGTTTGTAGCATGGTTAACTTGTAATCTGAAACGTGTTTGCTTTTCACTATCTATGCTACTGATGTTCAGATTTTATTAAATTTGATTAAAATGATTCTAGCTTGGAGAAAAATGTTTTATAGCTGTCTGTTACCATGAGTTGGGAGTGGTTAACTGGCCAGAGACATAAGATGGCTGGCCAATTTATGGACATAATCATCAGGAGAAATTAGGTTTTAGTTTAAGGTGGCCCCATGGGGACTATTCCTGCAATAGAAGAGTTATTTTACTAATTTCTTTAGGAGTCTGTGTCTCCTACCTATGTTCCTACATCCTCGGCCAGACTCTTCAGCATTCAATGCTTGAATGCCTTTGTCCCCACTCCTTGCTGTGGTTCCATCCCCCGGGCCCCTATATCACTGCAGGATACAACAGTGACATAGGGGTCAGAGGGAATAACTACAACGTGCAGCAGGAGACACATGTATCCAAGCAGTGCCGGATTTAGACCTTGGGGAGCCCGGGGCACTCCAAGTTGGGAGCCTCTCAATATAGAAATTCAATTTTATGACAAATAAACAAGTGAGCTGAAATGAATGATAAACCACATTTGTTTGGGTTCCAAAGAAGACCCTTGTCTGATTTTTTTCCCCCCAATTTTATTGACTATAAGAATATACATTACACAGCCATTGGAACTGGCAAGTTATACATCACAGTTATGCATCACACTTCAATATGTACAAAAAGTCTTTCTTCCTGCACTTAGCATCTGCAAAATCTTTAACTAGCTCATCAGACTTTATAATCTTGAGGACATTCCTTTCGACAGCCAGTAGGTACAAAGCAGTTAGTCTTTCATGGGTCATCGTGGTTCTCAGGTCATTCTTTATCAGTGCCAATTTGCTGCACAACTTTTCTTCAAGACATCTAGTGACTATCATGCTCAAATATTTTCTAGAAGCTACATTAACACCTGGCAAGGGTGCTCGGGCAATTGCGCATTTTGCCCCTTCTAAATCCTACACTGCATCAAATAGTTCTAAATTACCATTCATTTATATAGGCCAGGCGTGTGGCCAAAGGTGGGGCTGTTAGAATCCAGTTTTAGCAAAGGATGGCACTCCACGCTTGTTTGGATCAAACAATTTTACTTGGCCTTTTCTGAAATTAAAAACCAGCATCCAACAATCCTGTATGTGTCAAAAGCCAAAAGTTTGGTGGAGGTTGCAGCATTGGAACAGAGTGAAGATAGGAGGCACAGGCTGACGAATAAATTGGTGTAATAGCACAGAAGACAAGGGGGCACTCTTTACATCTAGAGGAAAAGAGATTTCATCTCCAAATATGGAAAAGTTTCTTCACAATAACAGCTGTAAAAATGTGGAACAGACTCCCTCCAGAGGTGGTTCTGGCCAGCTCAGTAGATTGCTTTAAGAATGGCCTGGATACTTTCCTAAATGTACATAATATAACTGGGTACTAACATTTATAGGTAAAGTTGATCCAGGGAAAAGTCGATTACCTCTTGGGGGATCAGGAAGGATT
This sequence comes from Rana temporaria, assembly GCF_905171775.1. Taxonomy (NCBI): domain Eukaryota; kingdom Metazoa; phylum Chordata; class Amphibia; order Anura; family Ranidae; genus Rana; species Rana temporaria. The sequence continues at coordinate 470,948,872 of NC_053489.1, read as the reverse complement.
TTTTTCCCCCTGCTGTAGCAAATTAAAGCATGCTCTGCTGTTTTTTTTTGCCTTCCTCTGGATCAACTGGGGGTGTGGAATTGGGTACATGGGATCGTACGATATTTTTTATTTTATTTATTTATTTTGTATGGTTGAACTGGATGGACTTTTTTCAACCTAACTATGTAACTAATCTATTGCGGTAATACATGCAACATACTTTGAGGTACATTTCATTTTAAATGGCAATGCACCTGTGTTGTAGCATGGCACAATTTACTGCAATACACTGTAGTGTGTAGCTGTATGTTGTGTTAGAAAAAAAAGTTGCGTGTGATTTTTGGTAGCTCATTTCTTTCGCATTAAAAACCTTACCACAATTCCCATTAATACACCACAAAGATGTAAATTTGACCTAAAGGGTCTCTGTCTTGCCCAAGTTTACATGTTGTTTTTTTTGCAAGTTACTTTTTATTAAGTTTTTATGACATACAAACAACTATAGCCCGCACAGAGCGGAAACAACCACTGGTCACAGAGTAAAAACAAAACATACCAGTGTAAACAATAAAGGGCATAAAAAAGAACCCAAGTTTACATGTTTACACAGTAGTCAAAGCTCTATAATGATCAAATAAAAATATCCAATTAGGACATAGAGGACTTCCTCTAAAAATTATTTGCTGTGATGTTGTTTGCTTCTATTGCTTTGTATAAACAGATATAGTTGATTCAGGAACTCATCTCACGAGTGTCTCAAGAACCAGGATTATTGGTGGAAGAAGAGAATGGGGAGAGTATAAAAGAAGATAAAATGTAAAACATTGTCTCTGAGAGCATCAGCAGTCTGTGCTTTCTCCATTCATTGTCCTCCTGTTAGGAGATGACACCATAGGTTGTATGGCATGATGCAGCTGCAGCCTGCCGCCTCTTCAGAATGAGATGCTTCGTTTAGATTTTCCTCAGTGCTATTCAAGTGCTTATTTTCCTCCTGAAGAAACACAAACAGATGCAAACTTCTGTAAACACTTTAGGAATGAATTCAGTGAGTTTGGCCTCTCAGCGGCATTCAATAGGTGACAGAAAAATGTCTAATTAGTGCAAGTGGAAATAATAGGGCCACTTGGATTCCATCCATCCTCCACTAAGTCTGCTTTTCCGAGCAACTCAAAACCCTTTTGTTTGGCGGGTCACTCTCTTTCAGGCTTTTGTACTCTAATCTACGTAGCGGAGAAGTGGGGAAAAAAAATAGACTAGGCGGCGGTCAGCATTTAAAGCTGCACTGTACTGTGAGCTATCAAAGAACTAAAGTGCAAAGCCTGCTTACAGGTGCTTTGAAACATTCCTTTATTGTGTTTAACAACAGGTATTCTGCTCGTGCCAGGTGTAAGTGTCTTTATTGTGCTGAGAATATTGTACACTTCCATTCTAGGCAGTGCTTATTTTGCTTTCTATCCACCTCCTGCTTGTCAAAAGTTTGCAGCCCACTTAATTGGACCTTTGAAATCTGAGTTACAAATTAAAGACTATCCATACATTTAGACAAGGTTATACATTTCTGAATGAACCAGGGTATTTAGTTTTTACAATTTTTTCCTATTATTATGTATAAATGCAATATCAGTAAACAAAAAGTTGCAGTAAATGCTTATTTTGCATCTTGTTTGTTCAAGCATACATTGTATACTGCTTACTGTGCTCCTGTCTATTTTAATGTACTTCATATGTTTTATAATTATTTATTTTTCCCTTTTCTTGTTCTTTTCATTCTTCCCAAAGACATACTTAACCCCTTTTTAATAACCCCAAAACTATCACAATCATACACTTGCATTTGTTGCTTATTGCTTTTGCACAGAGCTTTTTTTCTCAGAAAATAGGTGCAGGAACTCAACCACGACCCCGTTCAGATTTCACAAACAGTAGAAGGGTCTTAAAGGGGCATTAAATACCAGGATTGCATAACATACAGAGTGCAGAGTTCAGGGGGTTTACACACAGAGTGCAGAGCTGTCACTTGTAAACACAGAAACCAGACTTCTGTGTTTACAAGTGATTGTGGTGAGGAGGCACCAAAGGGTCTGAGCCAAAGGTGGTGGAACTGAGTTCCACCAAGTTCCCCCTGAAAAAAAGCCCTGCTTTTGCATAATTTTTTTTGTCAAATTTTGAGTAAACAGACATACACTATATTACCAAAAGTATTGGGATGCCTGCCTTTACATGAACAATAATGGCATCCCAATTCTAGGGTTTTTATTGTCATTTTAACAGATATCACATTGAACAACATAAGGCATTACATTCTAAAGACAGTCACAGATAGTCGTTGGGCTGACTCACCATATATGGTTATCGTCCATAGCTAGACTCCCCCCTATTACGCAGTATAGTACTAAAATTAATGACTGTCGCTCAGTCTCTAGATCAATTTTTCCCCAGAATGGGCATGAGTTGGGAAAGAAAGAGACAGATTTGAAGAGGAAATGGGAAGAGAGAGAAAGAGAGAGAGTCGTAGGAGAGCACAAGAACTGCTGAGGAGACTTCCATTGAAAGAAAAACATAGTAGACAGGGAGGAGGGGGCATTACAATTTTAGTCCGTAGGGCTCAATATTGAGTTGGCCCACTCTTTGCAGCTATAACACAGGGTTTAGGAGTGTGCCTATGGGAATATTTGACCATTCTTGCAGAAGTGCATTTGTGAGGCCAGGCACTGATGTGGATGAGAAGGCCTGACTTGCAGTCTCCACTCTAATTCATCTCAAAGGTGTCAGGACTTTGTGCAGGCCAGTCAAGTTCCTCCACCCCAAACTTGCTCATCTGTCTTTATGGACCTTGCTTTGTGCACTGGTGCGCAGTCATGTTGGAAAAGGAACGGGCCATCCCCAAACTGTTCCTACAAAGTTGGGAGCATAAAATTGTCCAAAATGTATTGGTATGCTGACGCCTTCAGAGTTCCCTTCACTGGAACTAAGGAGCCAATGCCAACCCCTAAAAAAACAACCCCACAACATAATCCCCACCTTACCAAATTTGGACCAGTGGATTTGGACCAGTGCACAAAGCAAGGTCCATAACGTGGAGACTGTGAGCCAGGCCTTTTCATCCACATCAGTGCCTGACCTCAGAAATGCGCTTCTGGGAGAATGGTCAAACATTCCCATAGACACACTCCTAAACCTTGTGGACAACCTTCCCAGAGGAGTTGAAGCTGTTATAGCTGCAAAGGGTGGGCCAACTCAATATTGAACCCTACAGACTAAGACTGGGATTATTATACATTATTATTATTATACAGAATTTATATATAGTTACATAGTTAGTCAGGTTGAAAAAAGACCATCCAGTTCAACCACAAAAAAAATAAACAAACAAAATAAAAAACACAGTACAATTCCATACACCTAACTCCATACCCACAGTTGATCCAGAGGAAGGCAAAAAAAAAACAGAAGAGCATGATCCAATTTGCTACAGCAGGGGAAAAAATTCCTTCCTGATTCCCCGAGAGGCAATTGGATTTACCCTGGATCAACTTCACCTACAAATCTTAGTTCTTAGTTATATTATGTACATTTAGGAAAGAATCCAGGCCTTTCTTAAAGCAATCTACTGAGCTGGCCAGAACCACGTCTGGAGGGAGTCTATTCCACATTTTCACAGCTCTTACTGTGGATAAACCTTTCCGTATTTGGAGATGAAATCTATTTTCCTCTAGATGTAAAGAGTGCCCCCTTGTCCTCAGTGTTGACCGTAAAGTGAATAACTCAACACCAAGTTCACTATATGGACCCCTTATATATTTGTACATGTTAATCATACCCCCCCTTATTCTTCTCTTCTCAAGAGTGAATAAATATAGTTCTTCTAATCTTTCCTCATAGCTGAGCTCCTCCATGCCTCTTATCAGTTTGGTTGCCCTTCTCTGCACTTTCTCCAATTCTTCGATATCCTTTTTGAGAGCTGGTGCCCAAAACTGAACTGCATATTCCAGATGAGGTCTTACTAACGATTTGTACAGGGGCAAAATTATATCTCTCTCTCTCTGGAGTCCATACCTCTCTTAATACAAGAAAGGACTTTGCTCGCTTTGGAAACCGCAGCTTGGCATTGCATGCTATTATTGAGCTTATGATCAACTAAAACCCACAGATCCTTCTCCGCTACAGATCCCCCCAGTTGTACTCCCCCTAGCATGTATGATGCATGCATATTCTTAGCCCCCAAGTGCATAACTTTACATTTATCAACATTAAACCTCATCTGCCACATAGTTGCCCAATTAGACAGAGCATTGAGGTTGGCTTGTAAATTGGAGACATCCTGTAAAGACGTTATTCCACTGCAAAGCTTGGTGTCATCTGCAAAGACAGAAATGTTACCTTTGATCCCAGACACAATATAACTTATAAAGATATTAAAAAGTAAGGGTCCCAACACTGAACCTTGGGGTACACCACTGATAACCTTAGACCATTCAGAGTATGAATCATTAACCACGACTCTCTGAATTCTGTCTTTTAGCCAGTTTTCTATCCATTTACAAACTGATATATCCAATCATGTAGAACTTACCTTAGGCCGCGTACACACGACGAGAAACGCATTTGTGTGTTTGCTTAGAAACCCACGCATGCTCAGAATAAAGTATGAGATGGGAGCGTGCCTTCGGTAAAAGTAGGGTTTGTAATGGAGATAGCACATTCGTCACGCTGTAACAGACTAAAAAGCGTGAATCATCTCTCACCAAACTTTTACTTAACACGCAGTAACATGAGATTAGCAAAAGCAGCCCCAAGGGTGGCGCCAGTGGAATCAAAGTTCCCCTTTATAGTGCCGTCGTACGTGTTGTACGTCACCTCGTTTGAGAACGACGAGATTTTGTCTTGACATTGTGTATGCAAAGAAAGCTTGACAAGATTCTCGACAAGCCTGACAAGGAACTCGTTGAGGAAAACGATGTTTCGTTTACGACAAGTTCCTCGGTCGTGTGTACGAGGCCTCAGCGGTTGGTAAGGTGGATATGTCTGGCAGCAGCATTCACGATAGACTGAAGAGGGGATAGCCTATGGAGAGGCAGGCCAATGAGAAGGGAGTTGCAATAGCCAAGGCGAGAGATAACAAGGGAATGAATGAGGAGCATGGTGGTTTCATTTGTTAAAAAGGGGCACATTTTAGAGATGTTACGGAGGTGAATTCTACAAACTTTTGACAATGATTGGACCTGAGACTGAAATGACAAGTCAGAGTCTAGGATTACACCTAGCATGAGGGGAGGGACTGATGTTTGCATTGTTGATTTTGATGGAAAAGTCGTGGAGGGGGGCATGGGCAGGGGGGGAATATTATTAACTCGGTTTTAGAGAGATTTAGTTTAAGGAAGTGGTGCAACATCCATGCTGAGATGTCAGTTAGTAAGTTAGTAATGCAAGAGGAGACTGAAGGAGTGATGTGAGGAGTAGACAGATAGATTTGGATGTCATCGGCGTATAAGTATTATTGGAAGCCCTGGGCGGTATGCCATTAAAGTTCATGTGCGTGTAAAGGCAGGCGTCCCAGTACTTTTGATAATATAGTATAGGTAGTGCCTGTTGCCAGGAGCATGCATCTTATCATAGAAAGACTTGTATGCATAACATTCCTATGGTCAGTTTAATCTAACCTTTTTTTAGAGAGAGGAAGCTGTAATTGCAGAGCTCATTGTGAATATTCTAGTTACCTGGCTAATATACTACACTGGCTTTATTGGTTTATTGGAGTCATTGACCTGAAACATGTTGATAAGGTAAGGCAGAAGTCCTTCCCTGTATATTGGTTTGAGTTAGTGACTCTAATGCCGCGTATACACGATCGGATTTCACCATCAACCATCCAAGGTTTTTCCGACGGAATTCTGCTCAAGCTTGGCTTGCATACACACGGTCACACAAAAGTTCTCTGAACTTTCGACTGTCAAGAACGCGGTGACGTCCAACACTACGATGAGCCGAGAAAATTAAGTTCAATGCTTCCGAGCATGCGTTGAATTGTTTCCGAGCATGTGTCGGAATTTTGCGCGTCTGAATTGCTACAGACAAACAGAATTTCCAATAGGGATTTTTTCCGTCTGAAAATTTGAGAACCAGCTCTCAATCTTTTGTTAGTGGAAATTCCAACAGCAAAAGTCAGATGGAGCATGCACACGGTCGGAATTTTGGATGCATAGAATGCATTAAGACAAAAAACCTTGAACCTTTGAAACCACTTTAAGATTCACACACATTTACTTCCTTGAATTCTGTGACACATATTCACTATACCCAGTGAGTAGGCACTGCATTTCGAAGAGCCTTCCTTCTAAACTACAGAGGTGTTATTATTATTATTATTATTATTATTATTATTAAAAAATGCTTATAAACGCAGTCTTACCCATGGGCCTCGATGCATATGACTATAATGAGCAGGGAGATTCTGATCTTCTTAATCTAGCTCCCTTACTGGCCAGGATGCAGTGACCTATAAGCCCCCAGTAACACTTCTGGAAGAGCAAGGTCTTCAAACTCTTCCTGAAGCTTAGCAAATTGGTGGTGTTTTTTTAGGACCAACAGTAAATCATTCCATACCTTACCCCCCTGCACATTCTCCTTGTCTCTGTTTCTTCACCCTAGGAACAACGACATTAGTTTGTCCTGCTGAACGTAGTGCTCTACTAGGAGCATATCATGTGAATCTTTTCCAGAGGTACTCTGGTCCACCTCCATGGACTATCCTATGCATAAAACGGCCAATCTTAAACAGAACCCGCTCACCGATGGGCAACCAATGCAAGGTATTCAAAATTGGGGTGATATGATCTCTCCTACCAGCACCCGTGAGTAACCTTGCTGCAGCGTTCTGATTTAGTTGAAGTCTATGCATGATCTTTTTAGGTAGGCCAAGATACAAAGCATTACAGTAGTCCAATCGTCTGGTAATTGTTGCATGGATCAGAGCTATCTTATCCGAGTCATCATCCAGATAGCAGAAAAGGCCCGCAGGAGCTTTAGGTGGAGGTGCCATGAACTCACTACTTCACTCACCTGAGGGTCCAGAGTCAATCTGGAATCCAAGATGACCCCCAATTCCCTCACCTGGTTGGCTACCTCAGGCGGAGCACCGAACGAGGAAGGCCACGCAGGAATAGGATTGTTTTTCTCCCTGTCACTGAAGGTGATGATTTCAGTTTTTGTGCCATTATACTTAAAAAACTTGGGAGGAGGAGTTTCAGGAAAGTACCATGGGATATGTAGTCCTTGAAAGTAAACAGCAGAGGAGAAGCTGCAAAGCATGTAGGGAAACCAGAAAGTTTTGAAAAAAAATGGCCAGCAGATAGGCAGAACTCACAACAAGAAACAAGATTTTCAAGTAAGCTTATATTGGATTGTTAATAATAACTATTTGTTGCACTGTTATTACAATGCTGATGTTATAAAATGAAAATGTAAACTGTAACCATAGATTTTCTTTAATGTTATCGTAGCAAGTTATAATGCAATGCTTGACATAGTGGTTTGTTATCTCTCCATGCTAGGTGTATTTGAAGGCTTGTATAAAGGTTCAAGACAGTGGTACCGCTGCTGCCATTGTGTTCCTGATTGACCGATTCCTATACTGGGTAGATGCATCCACAAGACTTCTGTCGGTTGCCAAAGCTTTGCACAAGTTGTATCCTTCCACACCAATAGCCCCACAGGTGGTTATACGACAAGCTCGCATCTCCGTAAATACAGGTGACATATCTCTGAGTTGATCTTTCTCTGTTTTCTGAGCTTAGATCCAATTAGGAACTACTTGACTTTCAAGAGGACACTTGGTGCCATTATGGCATGACATTTCTATGAACCCAGTGGCATCCTTTCAAACCGATGGCCAGCCTCCCTTTATTTTAACAAAGGGGCAAGAAAGAAGAGTTTTAGAGCCAAAAGAGGTAGAGAGATTTGTGAAAGGGTGTGGAAAATACTAATTGGGCCTTTTGTTCCCAAACAAATATACCCTGCTGGTTTCAAACAGGGGTATCTGAATTGCCTACTTCTGATCAAGAGCCCCTGTAATGCAACAGACAATCTAGGCATTATATAAAAGCTTGCTCCTATATTCTGTATCTTGTATTCTGTTCCATAGGACCTCTTAACTAAATAAACAAGTGACCAAAAATGACAGGTTCTCCCTTTTACTTCATTTTTGAAGGAGCAAATGTTGGGACAGCTGTGTGTATTTGTGACTTCTTTTGTTATTCTGGTTTTCAAAATTGGACTTGATCTCTGATTTGCAGATAACCGATTTTTCTATATGTATCATGAACAGACTTTTTCTGTTTTATTTACATCTATGAATATTAGATCTTATGTCTGACAAAAGCCTTCTGTATTAGAAGGACATATTTAAAAAGTAATAAATGTGACATTCTGTGTTAGAAGGACATATTTAAAAAGTAATAAATGTGACATTCTGTATTAGAAGTACATATTTAAAAAGTAATAAATGTGACATTTATTAAATATTTACTGCAGGTGAATCTCAGTGTTACGAGGAATTATACACAACCTGTGAATGTTTGGGGAATGTCACAATCACTGCTTTATAAATATGACTGAAATTACTGCACATCATTAATGTTTGAAATGTATAATTATATTAAACAAAAGTGACATTTAAATATGGAGGTTGATTGGAATTTATATGACCCCTTTGCTGTGTAGTTGTTTGCTCCATGTTAGTTTCTGTACTGTGCCTAGATCATATCCCATATCAGACACACAGTTTACTCAGTAGTGCCCACAACCAGGTAGACAATGGGGTTGATTAATAAAAACAAGTAGCGCATGCTTAATTTGCAAAGTGAATATTTACTGAGGTTACGGAATCAGGTCAGGCTAAGTTAAAAAAATTACTTTGCAAAGAATACCCAATCACGTGCAAGGAAAATTTAAGGCTGTGCACTTATTCATCCAATCATTTTTTTCTTGTACATAATTAGGTATTCTTTGCAAAGTGAGTTTTCATTTAGGCTAAGTGACAATTCACTGTATATAGTTAAAGCGGAGTTCCAGCCACAATTTTACTTTTTAAATATAAATACCCCTGTAATACACAAGCTTAATGTATTCTAGTAAAGTTAGTCTGTAAACTAAGGTCCGTTTTGTTAGGTTGTTACAGCATTTAGGACACTTTATAAAATAGAAATTGACTGGGGCCATCTTAAGTGTGGGCATCATGAGGCCAGACTGTATGGCTTCCTGGATTTCAGCCTTGCAGATCTCACACATGCTCAGTGCTGCACAAGCAGTGTCAGATCAGGTTTCAGCACCTGTGCTGTCCAAGTCACATGATTCTTTGAGACTGGGGAGTGCACAGACTCCTGGAAAGTTACACCCACTACATTCCCAGGAGTCTGTGCGGTGTAGGTTAGGAAGCATTAAGCACCTAGGTGCAGGAAGAGGGAAGATTAACTATTCTGCCTAGCAACAACACTTTGAAGGCATCTAAAAAAAAAAAAAACATTTTGCAAAGGACTAATAATTTTTTTTTAAAACTACTGATGTAATGTTATATTTATGGGTGGAGCTCCACTTTAAAATTAATTTTGCAAAGTGAACATGCTCTACTACCTAAGTAATCACCCTAATTCATTTATCATCAGTGTGTACATCCCCAACATACATTGTGGTGGATTTACTAAAACTGGAGGAGAGTGTAAAATCTGGTGTAGCTGTGCGTGGTATAGCCAAGGTATGTCATAGCCAATAAGCTTCTTACTTCAACTTTTTTAATTAACCATTGACAAAAAACAAACAAACCTGGAAGCTAATTGGTTTCTATGCAAAGCTGCACAAGATTTTGCACTCTCCAGTTTTAGCAAATCAACCCCATTGTTCCATTAGGAGCATTTACTCCCTGTTGCCAGTACTATCTTCTCACACTGTCTGCAATAACTTCTCTGGCAGCTCTCTCCCTCTGTCTGCACTACATTCTCTGGCATCTCTCCACTCCTCCCTTTCATACTATGTTTTCTGACTGTACCCCACAATTTCAGCTCTCCAATCACAATCTGCACTGCTTTATCTAGCTGTTCCTATATCACTGTCCCTAGTAGCCTCTCTTGCAGGTGTCTCCAAACTGTACATACTAAAACCAATCATATCATATATTTTTTTAAACCTTAGCGCCTATGGATAACCAAAAATATTCAACAATACACCAGCTGCAGTAAGAAAAAATTGCTACAAAGCAATGGACAATATAAAAACAATTTGCTGCGCTTATGCCGCGTACACACGATCGGAAAATCCGACAAACCGTGGATTTTTTTTTCTACGGAATTTCGGCTCAAACTTGCATACACACCAAATTCCGATCGTCAAGAACGTGTGGCGTACAACACTACGACGAGCCAAGAAAAATTAAGTTTAATGCTTCAAGCATGTTTTTTTTTGCGCGTCGCAATTGCATACAGACGATCAAAATTGCCTCCAATAATTTTTCCCGTCTGAAAAATTGAGAACCAGCTCTCAATTTCTTTTTAACAAAAGAGCTCTCAATTTTTTCTTGGCGGAAATTCCGACAGAAAAATTCTGATGGAATTTGGAATTTCTGACCAAAAGCTCATTCCTGTCGGAATTTCCGATCGTGTGTACACGGCATTAGTGTTAGTAAGGTTAATATACACGCCTATATATCTGATACAGTCCCAACAGGTGATGATATAGGGTGCTTGTGCTCTAATGACATATCTATGTGCAGATGTGCTCAGACTGGGTGCCCCATATGGATGTGCACTTACCCCTAGATGTTAACCACCTATCTCTAGTATGGTCTCTCAAGCATGTGGGGATACGGTAGAAGTCTGTTGACTGAAAAAAACTCATATAGATGGATAGAAATGGCATTGCGCAATGAATTTTTTTTGTAATTTCCATCCATCTATATGAGGGTTTTTTCTGCATGAGACGTCTACAGGGGTATCCCCACACACTTGAGATACTTTTGTCAGATTGCAAAAGTGTCCTGTGCGTGTCTGGATCCGGTTCCGGTGCAAATTCAGGCCTGAATAGCACCTGAACTGGTGAACAGACACGCACTGGACCCCAGGCACGAACCTGCAGCCGCGTTCAACAATTCAGGTGCGAATCAAGTCTGAATTTCTGCCTGAATTTGCACCTGATTCAGAGCCAAAGACGCACAGGGTACTTTCCAAATGTGGACCTTGCCCGCCACGGAGATGTGTGAACTGGCTCCATTGAAAGCCAGTCACACTCTCCTGTCATGCATGGAAGTGGATGTAAGGAAACCCACATCCAATTTGCATAAGTGTGAACCCAGCATAAATGTGGCAGGTACATCTTAGGCCTCGTACACACGACCGAACATGTCCGCTGAAACTGGTCCGCGGACCAGTTTCAGCAGACATGTTCGGTCGTGTGTACGGCCTATCGGACCGTTTTCCAGCGGACATTTGTCCAGCCGACCGTTTTCCAGCGGACAAAAATTTCTTAGCATGCTAAGAAACATGTCCGCTGGAAACCTGTCCGTCGGAACATGTTCAGACGTCTGTACGACTCACCGGACATGTCCGCTCGGCCGAAAGCCCTCGCATGCGTCAAAGTCATTCGACGCATGCGTGGAAGCATTGACTTTCCAGGGTCGCGCACGTCACCGCGGCGATGGCGCGGCCACGTCACCGCGTATCCTGTCCGCGCGGATTTCTGTTTGATGGTGTGTACAACCATCAGACAGAAATCTCCGAGCGGACATGTCCGATGAAAACAGTCCGGCGGACCGTTTTCATCGGACTGTCCGCTCGTCTGTATGGGGCCTTACAGGACCGGTGTGCTGACAGAATTATGGAGGTCTCCATTGCAGACCTCTCCTATGCTAGTATAGTGTAATGAAAGATTCACTTTAAGGTTTTCTGTATGAATGTTTTGTGATAGTGGATTAACTGGATGACATTTGTAATGTGTAACATTTGTTGTATTGTATATCTTTTATTTACAGGAAAGCTTTTAAAAGCGGAGTATATATTAAGTAGTCTAATAAGCAACAATGGAGCAACAGGTAAGAAACATAATAAACCTCAATGAGGATGCAGCCGTGTACTCTTTGGGGACTTACTTATTTAAACCATTTCAGCCCTGGAAGGATTTACCCCCTTAGAGACTGAGCCATTTTTTGCGATACGGCACTGTGTTACTTTAGCTGACAATTGTGCAGTCGTGCGACGCTGTATCCAAATAAAATTGATGTCCTTTTTCCCCCACAAATAGAGCTTTTTTTTGGTGGTATTTGATCACCTACTGTGGTTTTTATTTTTTGCGCTACAAACAAAAAAAGACCGACAATTTTGAAAAAAATATATATATTTGTATTCTTTGCTATAAAACATACCCAATAATTGTTTTTACATTTCTTCATCAACTTAGTCCAATTTGTATTCTGCTACATATTTTTGGTTGGTTTGCGCAACAGTTCTACCATCTACAAAATAGGGGATAGATTTATAGCATTTTTATTATAATTTTTTTTTTTTACTAGTAATGGCGGTGATCAGCGATTTTTAGTGGGACTGTGACATTGCAGATAGATCGGACACCTTGCTGACATTTTATTACACTTTTTTGGGAACCGGTGAAATTTTTACAGCGATCAGTACTAAAAATATGCACTGACATTGTACTAATGACACTGGCATGGAAGGGGTTAATATCAGGGGCAATATGTGTTCCCTCAGTGTGTTTCTAACTGTGTGGGGGGATGGGCTGCCTTGGACATCACACAGATCTGTCTTACTGCATAGCAGAAAGACAGGATCTCCGTGTGATCCCCTGTCAGAATGGAGATCTGCCTTGTTTACTATGGCAGATCCCTGTTCTGTCACTGCAGGGAACAAACATCGAGTCCGCCAGACCCGCTGATTGGCTCCCCTGCTGGCCAATGAGCATGCCCACATGGCAATGTTTTTCTACTCCAGTCCTCAAGTACCCCACAACAGGTCATGTTTTCAGGATTTCCCTCAGATGAAACAGATGTGGTAATTAAGGCAGTGAAACTGATCAAATCACCTGTGCAAAATAATGGTAAGCATGAAAACATGACCTGTTGAAGGTACTTGAGGACTCTAGTTGAGAAACATTGCTTTATGGAGATTTATGTAATTCCTGTTAGTAGGCATGTTTATCTGTCCCCTCCTACAAAGTCATATTATAGGTGTTAGTTACTTGTAATTGCTATACCCAATTATTTATTTTTCATTTTGGAGAATCTATGGGAAGATGCATGACCCCACCCATATAGCAAGGATAACTTGCCACAAACTTGTGCCAGTGTTGAATCGTAATGCCGCATACACACGATCGGACATTCCGACAACAAAACCATGGATTCTTTTCCGATGGATTGTTGGCTCAAACTTGTCTTGCATACACACGGTCACACAAATGTTGTCGGAAATTCGGAACGTCAAGAACGCGGTGACGTACAACACTACGACGAGCCGTGAAAAATTAAGTTAAATGATTCCGAGCATGCGTCGAATTGATTCCGAGCATGCATAGGATTTGTGTGCGTCAAAATTGCATACAAACGATCGGAATTTCCGACAAGAACTTTTGCTTTCGGAACCAGCTCTCAATCATTTGTTGTCGGAAATTCCAACAGGAAATGTCCGATGGAGCATACACATGATCAGATTTTCCTGACAACAAGTTCACATCGAACATTTGTTGTCAGAAATTCCGACCGTGTGTACGCGGCATAAGTCTGTTAACTTGCTGCACATTTTTACTGGCAAGTTGTGCACTTGCAGAATACTTGAAGCACAGGTTCTAGTTGTCACTTTTCTAATTTGTAGCAAATATGTGTGACATGTCTCTAGCAAGAGCAAAGTTGCAGTGGTGAGTCTACAGCAAGAGCTCTGCAAGTCACAGTGACCCCTGTGGTGGGATGACTATTGCACAACATAACTGAACCAGAACTTGCAGCAGACTTGCAGCAGACTTGCAGAATGTTTGCAAAGAAAGTTGATCTGGAGTCACGCATTACGGACTTACTGCAATTGTGAATCAAACGTGTGAAGTCTCGCAATAGCTTAGCAAGTAATTTTTTAAACTTGCAGCTCAATTGCTTGTTATCTGGGCATAATTTAAATTTGTAATAGCAGTGGTATTTGGGCTATAAATAAATCTTATGGACAGTTCATACTCCATGCTCTGACCTGGTATTACATTTCTCTGCTGTTCTGTTGGCGATACTGGCAGGGAAGCGTTCTGGGCAGGGTAAAATACAATATAAGTTTATTTTCATAAAATTGTACAACATTAGTACACACAAAGTTGATATTGCACATATATTGACTATTATTTTTTTCTATTATCTTTTTAAATTTTTTGAAAAATAACCAGGCACCTGGCTATATTCTGAAGAGAGTGACAGAATTTTAGTTCAGTCTGTATGCATCCAGATCAGGGGACAAATCCTGCAGAAATTAGGTAAGGAGACGTATATACATGTTTTATTGTTATGTCTTACAACTTAAGGGCCAGATTCTCGTACAATTGCGGCGACGCAACGTAACCCGTTTACGTTACACCGCCGCAATTTTTCAGTGTAAGTGCCTGATCCACAAAGCACTTACCTGTAAACTTGCGGCGGTGTATCGTAAACACGTCCGGCGCAAGCCCGCCCAATTCAAATGGGGCGTGTACCATTTAAATTAGGCGTGCTCCCGCGCCGGACGTACTGCGCATGCTCAGTTTAGAAATTCCCGCCGTGCTTTGCGCGATGTGACGTCATTTTTTAGAACGCCGACGTGCGTAGCGTCCATTCGTATTCCCGGACGTCTTACGCCAAAACAAAAAAAAATTGAAATTCGACCCGGGAACGACGGCCATACTTTAACATGACTCGACTAAAGTTAAGCCATGTTAAAGCAGGTATAAATTTGCGACAGGAAAAAATTACTAGCGACGACGTAACGAACGCGAAAACCGTCGTGGATCGCCGTAAATGCTCATTAGCATACCCGACGCAGGAAAACGACGCAAACTCCACCCAGCGGCGGCCGAGGTATTGCATCCTAAGATCCGATGGTGTAAGTCAATTACACCTGTCAGATCTTAGGGCTATCTATGCGGAACTGATTCTATGAATCAGTCGCATAGATACTCTGAGAGATACGACGGCGTATCAGTGATACGCCGTCGTATCTCTTCTGTGAATCTGGCCCTAAATTCTTAGCTTTACTCCTTTTTTGTCTACCGCATGTAGAATTATTTAAAGTAATGCAGGATAAACTTTATTGTATTATTTACTTAAGTGCCCCTGTGACCTTTGCTAGAAAGAGAGTTGTCAAAATGTGGATTTACTACAGTGGTACAATTACCACACACTTCAAATCGTAGTGTTTGTTTGAGTTTAAAGCGGAGTTCCACCCAAACGTGGAACTTCCACTTATCCATCTCCTACCCCTCTCCGGTGCTACATTTGCCACCTTTCAGGGGGAGGAGAGAACGTGTACCTGTTTTTGACAGGTACCGTCTCCCACTTCTGGGAGACAGGGCTGCGGAGCTGTCTCATGGAAGTTCGGGCCATTCCCTCTGCCGCCAGACCAATTAGAATGTGCAGCGCACTTTGCCAAAAGGCTTCACTGCCAGGTTCCCTTACCGAAGATCGGCTGGGGTGCCGACATCGCAGGCTTCCTTGACAGGGAGGTGTGCATATATTAAAAGTCAGCAGCTGCAGTATTTGTAGCTGCTGACTTAAATCTTTGTGGGGGGGGGCTGGACCTCCTCTTTAAGTAGCCATCTTCACAGAGTGATGTGGGGTCAACTGCTGCAGTAAAAAAAAAAACACAGTTGGGACCAAAATTACGGTAACATTACCATAGTCCTCAGAGCCATGTTTTGGCAGCTCTCTTCCCAGCAAAAGATGAAGGTATGATAAACGATCCATTACAATTACCTCCCACGCTACTTTTATTTCTGACTTCATGGAGTTCTTTCTAACAATTAGAGACCACACTACTACTGGGTGATAAATGCATGGGAACATTTAGATGCCTATGGCAGACCATAGATGGTGCAAATTTCTTTCCTGCAACCCATTCTCCCATCAACACAGATAGTGCTGACAGTCCCTCCTACTGAGAAATTTTCTGCTCCTAGCGGGGGCGGGCGGGAAAAGCCATCCCCACCGGGAGAAGACAGAGATTTTTTGCTAGCAGCCAATAGCAATAATCACAAGTGAATCCAGCAGGCTGGTTGTACCCAAGTTGATCGATTGATCAACTTGGTACATTTAGCCTGCCCATACACGGTTTAAATCTTGGCCAGTTCCTGCTAAACCGGCCGAGATTCAAACCATCTATGGCTGTCCTTAGGTGAAAGGAGACCAGCACGCACAAACAAATTCACACACTTGCATACAAGTATAATTTAGTATTATTAAAGCAACCTAGCAGTAGTGGTTGTACCAGCACCTTTTATGTCATAGTACATGATGTAATATCATTGACAAGATTCCAGAGCTTATATAAAGTCACCCCTACAGATACTGAAATAGTATTAATACATAAACACTTTAATTTGGCAAGTACATAGAATAGATACCTACTCTTAGGCCCCGTACACACGGCCAAGGAACTCGACGTGCCAAACACATCGAGTTCCTCGGCGTGTTCAGTCCTGGAGCCGCCGAGGAGCTCGGCGGGCCGAGTTCTCCCATAGAACAACGAGGAAATAGAGAACATGTTCTCTATTCCCTCGCCGAGGTCCTCGTCGGCTTCCTCGGCCGAAAGTGTACACACGGCCGGGTTTCTCGGCAGAATTCAGCTCTGAACCGAGTTTCTGGCTGAATTCTGCCGAGAAACTCGGTCGTGTGTACGGGGCCTAACATGTTTGGAAAATACTATGGGGTCAATGATCACTTTAAATATTTATTTCTTTTAAAGCATATGTTAACCTAACATTTCATATTCCTGGTATGTGCCTGCTGTACCATGTACTTGTATGAAAAAGTATCCTGTTCTCTTTGTATTGCTTCCTTTGTGTGAAATACCTGGTGTTCCTGACAGTCAATCTGCTTTCCTATTAAAAGCTGACCACACGGGAGAGCACAGCGTGGTCAGCATTCTGGCTGTCCTGAGAACACAGCCTGCTCTGCTCCAGTGGTCAGACTTGTGTTGACACACCCTCCCCACAGCCATTCACTGGGAAGACGAGCGTGCTGCTGTTTCTCCTACCCCAGCACTCTAAGCTCCTGAGAATAGAGCATATGTGATCATTTATAAAACCAAAAAAATTGAAAATATTATTTTTTAATGTTTTTATATGTATACACAAATGTTTTGCCTTTCATTTCTATTTGAAACTGAATGGGTTGTTTAACAAGGTGAGGGTTCACATATACTTTAATGCTATATTATGTTTGACTAAGAATATGCTTCATATTGTAACTACAGTACTGGCTTCTTAAATCTAAATCTGGTACAATTTGTGCACTCTGCTCTCTTAACTCTGTTTTCCAAATGCAGAAGCTACTGAGCAGGGGTCTCCAAACTTTTCAAACCAAGGGCCAGTTTATTGTCCTTCAGACTTTAGGAGGGCCAGATTGCAACCTGCAGGGGCAGAAAATGTCCTGAGCCTAGCATCAGTGAGAATACATATGGCCTCAAGGTTGGTGATCAGTAGAAGGAATAGCAGTGCCCCTTATTAGTAACAGGAATAGTATCCCATCATTGGTATCAGTGGAAGAAATAGTGCCCCCTTGTTGGTGTCAGTGGGAGGAATAGTGACCCAAGGGCCAGATAAAGGCTAGCAAAGGGCCACATCTGGCCCTCAGGCCGCAGTTTGGAGACCCCTGTACTAGAGGATCTCCTTCATACAGAGGACTCCATATATTTAACATTATGAAGAGTATGGCAGTAGAAATAACACTTTCTTGCTTTTTTTTTGTGATGTTTTCTGCAGAGGGCCAACCATGGGAATTTTATTGGAACATCTCTTTGCTCCTTTGCAGTAAAACACATTGTTAAAATGGGATCAGCATGTGTTATTTCCTAGTCAGGTGTCTCTGACTGTCATGTGACCTGTTATCGGTAGAGTTACGTAAACCACTCCCTCCACCTTTAACATGTCCTCAATAAAAGGATAAAAGCATATAATATCACTGCCTGATTAAATAGCATGTCCCAACTTGGGTTTCATCTTTACCCACTTCATCAGGGTATCTGAGGAACCATAATTAGCTACATCAATTTACTCCTAATAACCTTCCCTCTCACTAATTAAACACTAACATACCAATTGAAAATCATGTATGCTTGTACAATTTAATCTCTATATTTTACAAGTCATTACATTCTAAAATATTCCTTAAAGTTACATAATGGCCCACCATGGTGTTTTCACCATCATCTAGAAATAAAGCCTAAACTAGTCATAGGGCAGTTCAGTCAGCCACTAAATATATAAAAATAACACAACTCAGCTAGCAATAAGCACAATGTTATCCTACAATATACCAAGACATCGAAAGCAAACACCTCAATAAAGGATACAAGCTGTAGATTGCAGTGTGAAAACTTGCAGCTGAAGGACTCAGGATTACAGAAATGTGAGTTAGCAATGTGAACTGTATTTTGAACCTAAGTAAAGTATTGCTAGTATCTTTATTGAGATGATTGGGGGTAAAGGATGTACCTACAGTATATTCCAATGATTGCAGACTTGTTATGCATATGGTGATATGACTACGGTACAGTTCCCTACATCGGTATAGTGCTATCCTTTTGTTTTAATAGACAGCAAACAGCCCAACATCGATGAAATTAAAATCATTTGATTCTAATAAAGCTATTTAAATCTATCTCAATGATTTTTTCTGTCCCTAGATGATGGGCTGTTTGCTTTCTCTGTTTTGGGGAACAACACATATGGATCCCATTTTAACTGCTTCATTTATTGCAGATGAGCAGCAGATTTTCCATAATACCTGGTTATGGACAGAGTAAGATCGTTCTGATTTACACATATTAAACATCTTGTGGTGTTTTACTTTGTGGATAACATCAGGATATTGGGGAAACAAAAAATGGATATCTAAAAAGTGAGTTGGAGTGGAGTGGAGTGGAGTGGAGTAGATTTATAAGATCATTGGGCCAGATTCACAGAAGAGATACGACGGCGTATCTCCTGATACGCCGTCGTATCTCTGTGATCCGCCCGTCCTAACTATGCGACTGATTCATAGAATCAGTTACGCATAGATAGCCATAAGATCCGACAGGTGTAATTGACTTACACCGTCGTATCTTAGGATGCAATTCTAGGCCGGCCGCTAGGTGGCGATTCCATTGTGGTCGGCGTAGAATAGCAATGACTAGTTACGGCGATCCACGAAGATCCACGCGTTCGTCGCAATCCCGTACGTCGTCGCTAGTTGTTTTTACGGCTTTAACATGGCTTATCTTTAGATCAGCCATGTTAAAGTATGGCCGTCGTTCCCGCATCGAATTTAGATTTTTTTTTTTTTGCGTAAGACGTCTGGGAATACGAAACGCCGTAACGCACGTCGCATTTAAAAAAAACGTTGGGGCGCCGTAATTTCGCGCAATGCACGTCGGGAAATTTGAACACGGAGCATGCGCAGAACGTTCGGCGCGGGAACGCGCTTAATTTAAATGGTGCCCGCCCCATTTGAATTAGGCGGGCTTGCGCCGAGCGCATTTATGTTACACCGCCGCAAGTTTACAGGTAAGAGCTTTGTGAATCGGGCACTTACGCTGTAAACCTGCGGCGGTAATGGGGATACGTTACGCCGCCGCGGAGTAACGTAAATCTCTGTGAATCTGGCCCTTAGTACTCTACATAGCATTCAAAGGTCCCAGCAGTGTTCACCCCATATCTTTGTTTGATGTTCAATTGCTCATTTTGTGCTTTCAACAGTTTGTGATATACGCAGCGTTTTGTAATATTTTGTATTAAGAGTAAACCGCATGTGTGCTCTGTATATCATATACCATCATAGGCAAAAACTTGGGCCATTTGACTAGAACACTGGCATGTTTGGCCATACCCACTCTTGAGCTGAACAGCAAAGACCCAAATAGGACTGTAATACTATAATAAGGAGAGGCACATGGATGCGGTAGAACTGTATTATTTATCTCAGTCATTGATATCTGTACATCTTCTATTGGATTCATTTATTAGGAAAGGTTTAAACTTCTGGAAATATTTTTCAGCCAAGTCTAAAGAAGTCTAAATTGCCATCATAACATCTCCATAAAGAAGTATTACTAATTAACAAAGACACAAAAAAGACAGGTCTTTATGCATTTACTCATGCTCATGTATTTTGTGTGCTTGTAAGTAATTAGAGTATTGTTTTTCATGAACTATAGGGATGTGGTATGAGGCAGCTGAGCTCATCTGGACTTCTATTGTTGGATTTTTTGAACTCCCTGTACCTGACAAAAAGGTAGATCCTCCTTATGTCTATTATAAGCTCTCTGTTATTGGTGCCATCAAGGATGCTGTTGTACCCCATGAATTCACACTTGCTTTTATGGTATAACATCAGACAGGTGGGAGTAGTCTGGTGTGTTCCTTCAACCTCTGTAATCATATATTGTTAAATAACTAAAGTGATAGCTTTCCAGTGAAACACAAAAGCAAATGATTTAATGACAGAGCAGAATCTGGTGCAATCATACGGCTCTTTGCTCTTTACTCTTATAACGAGATGCAATGAGGAAGTTTTAGCTTGCTTAGTAATGAAGGCCACTAATTACTGTTTTAAGTAATTGATCAATTATTAGAGCCTAGAATAGATGACTCAGAGGCACAAGGAAAGTCTAATCCTTCTCTTTGCAGTGGCAGTATAAAACCCATCCCTTCCTTAAAGCAATATGTACTAAAGAAGCAGATCACTCACAATCCACTTGGTCTGACTTTCAACTGTTTAATACTACATAAGACATGTGCGGCAACTTTGGTTTGGTACCATATATTTAGAAATGTGTTCTGAGTTCTTTGTATAAAAGGGATAAAAATATAGTTTACTTGTTTCTTATTTTTGTCTTTAGGGAATTGCAACATCTCTTGGCGTTTTAGCAGACATTTTTATATCCATGAATGAAGAGGACTATCAGAGGTTCAAGAAAAATAACCATGTTGGATTAGTATGTATTACGCATATCAATTTTACCTGATAGGTTTTAAAATAATACAGTTTTTATGCATTCTAACCAATCCGGGCCTATTTGTAGCTAAAACCAAAGATGCATATTGGGTTGGAACAAATGGCTTTAGCACCCAATATTAAATATGTCCTACTGCAAGACTAATTAGTTGCTACAATACATTTAATGTAAACACGCCGAGTCAGCAGTGTTACATAAATGAGTAATTGGTATTAAATCCTTAAAATCCTTAAATCCTTAAAAAAAATCACAAGGAAAACATGTAACTTTGGGCTCAATTCAGTAAGCGGTATTTACTGCTTTAAGATCAGCGGTACCATTTTTTTTTTTTTTTTGTTGCAATTTACGAAAAAACTAAAACACTGGATACATTATTTCTTTAGGTGATGTAACCTTAACAATTATAACTCATTTGCTTTCATTGGGATTCAGGTCTGGTACAAAAAAAAAATGGGAATTAATCATCTTAGGAGAAAGTTACTATTTTAGTTCATGTGGTTATTCTTACCATTCAGTTGATCACTTGATGCACGAAATCTTGATTGTTTTAAAAGTGAACCTTCTGTTTGTTTGTATCTGGCATTCCTCTCTTAAGCTCCCACATTTTGAAGAGGTAAAGTGTACCTAGGTAGAGTCACAACTCCACAGTAACATTCTAGAGCAGTGTTTCTCAACTCCAGTCCTCAAGGCGCCCCAACAGGTCATGTTTTCAGGCTTTCCATTATTTTTCACAAGTGATTTGATCAGTTTCACTGCCCTAGTAATTACCACAGCCATTTCATCCGAGGGAAAACCTGAAAACATGACCTGTTGGGGCGCCTTGAGAACTGGAGTTGAGAAACCCTGTTCTAGAGCACTCTGGTAGTCTTCATACATGGTGTGCTCTAATATAAAAAAATTCACACGTGCTAGGTCTGGTATGTTGTGGTACAGTGCATTATGCTGTGCATTGGGGTTTATTTACTAAAGGCAAATCCACTTTGCACTACTTGAAAGTAGACCCGAGGGGGACTTGCAAAGACAATAAAAAACAGCTTTTTTGTTTGTACATAATTAGATGATAGAAATCAGCAGAGCTTCCCCTCATTTCAGATCTTCCCCTCTACGACTGCACTTCAAGTGCACTTGCAGTGCACTTGTAGTGCAAAGTGGATTTGTCTTTAGTAACTCAACCACATTGTGTTATGACAGCAAATTCATTTGACGTTATTTGACAGAAAACAGTGCATCACACCAATGTGCATACCTCATTACCGTTCGGTGCATCAGAACACAACAGTGTAAAGTGGACCTTTTATTTATTCTGATAAAAGTCTGGTTTTGTTCTGGTATGGTCTGGTATGGTCTGTATCGTTTGGTTGGCCAGCCTATGAATTGTCAAGCGAACGAGCCCACAAATATACATGTATATACATTTTGCATGTATATTTAAAGCGGTAGTTCACCCTCACCCACATGATTTTACCATCGAGACAGGCATTGTAGCGCGAGCTACAGTATGCCTGTCCCGATTTTTTTAACCCCGGACTCACCTTGTAATCGGACATCGTAGATTTCGGCTCCCGCGGGGAATGGGCGTGCCTATGGAGAGGGAGGATGATTGACGGCCGGCCCTGGCACGTCACTCTCCCCGAGGACAGCCGGAGTAGGTCTCGGCTCTTCACGGCGCCTGCGCACAGGCTATGCGCAGGCGCCGTGAAGAGCCAAGCCTATTTCGGCTATTTCCGGAGAAGCGTGACGCGCCAGAGCCGGCCGTCAATCATCCTCCGTCTCCATAGGCACGCCCATTCCCCGGTATCTTCGATGAACGATTACAAGGTGAGTACGGGGGTAAAAAAATCGGGACAGGCATACTGTAGCTCGCGCTACAATGCCTGATTTTATGGTAGTAGAAAAAAAATAAAATAATTTCCGTTCATAGAGTGAACCCCCGCTTTAAGCATTTATTGATCCAAAATTGCTAATTATGCCAACAAAATTCTATTTTATTTCTAAAGTCAGAGCTATTAGATTTTTCCGTTTCTGAAGTTGCAATAAATACAGTACTAATATAAAACTTAGCTGATCTTTTAAACCAGACACAGAGAAGTATTTGTTGTCTGCTCTACATGCCTTGCTCCTAAAAATTCTGATATAAGATTTTTTTCTGTTGTTATATTGACAGACTCTACTAGAAGAATTTGATCACCGACTATTATCAGCAGCAGAAGCTTGTAAGCTGGCAGCAACCTTTATTTTGTACACACCGCTCTTCGTGCTCACCAATTCGGTATATACTGTATATAAAATATACAATTCACTGAAGATTTTATTCTATTTATTTTAATACATTGTGTTTTGTACACTGCGTTTCTCTCTTTGGCAAATTAGTGGTATGGGTATGACAGTACAGCAGTCATGACAATTACCGTATTTATCGGCATATAACACGCACCCCAAGTTTAGGAGGGAATTTTAAGGAAAAATCTTTTAGGAGGGGAGTTTAAGGAAAAAAACTTACATTTAAATGCCCATCAATGCAGACTTATCAGTGTCCATCTGCAGCCTTGTCCATCATTGCAGAATGATCATTCTATATCTGCAGCCTTGCCCAGTGTCATTTGCAGCCTTGCCCAGTGTCATTTGCAGCCTTGCCCAGTGTCATTTGCAGCCTTGCCCAGTGTCATTTGCAGCCTTGCCCAGTGTCATTTGCAGCTTTGCCCAGTGTCATTTGCAGCATTGCCCAGTATCATTGCAGCCTTGCCCAGTGTCATTTACAGCCTTGCCTAGTGTCATTTGCAGCCTTGCCCAGTGTCATTTGCAGCCTTGCCCAGTGTCATTTGCAGCCTTGCCCAGTGTCATTTGCAGCCTTGCCCAGTGTCATTTGCAGCTTTGCCCAGTGTCATTTGAAGCATTGCCCAGTGTCATTTACAGCCTTGCCTAGTGTCATTTGCAACCTTGCCCAGTGTCATTTGCAGCTTTGCCCAGTGTCATTTGCAGCCTTACCCAGTGTCATTGCAGCCTTGCTCAGTGTCATTGCAGCATGATTGTTTAAATTTACCGCCGCCGAGATAGACAGAGCCGGATGTCCTGTGTACTCGGCTCCTCTCGGTTCCTATCAGCTCCTCTCACAGTCCCGCCCATGATGGACATAACACAGGTCCAATGGCAGGACTTGGCGTGACTGCGAGTGGAGCCGAGCCTAGCCGAGTACATAGTACACTCGGCTATGTGTATATTGGCGGTGCTCGCTCCTCTTCCCCTCACAGACAGCGGGGATTGGCGTATAACACGCACCTATGATTTCCCCCTGATTTTAATGGGAAAAAAGTGTGTGTTATACGCCGATAAATACGGTACACAGGCAGAAATGTCTTCTTTCATTCTATCAAATAACAGACCTTCTTCTGTATGGCCACCCTAAAGTTAACATTGAAACCCAAATCCAGCATAGATTTTTTTTATTTGAAAAGTGGGGAAGAGTTCTGTGCTTTTAACCTCCCTGGCGGTATGATTCTTTCAGAAAAAACATGCTGAAAGCGGTACCATTATTTGCAAGGAAATTTGGCGTTTTATATTGTAGGTCTGTCATTTTTAGAAATAACTCACTTAAATCTGACCAAACAAGCTTCTAATAGGCATCCCGGGTATGACATTTTTTTAAAAACAAAATTATAAATTATAATATAATAAATAATTATAAATAATTATAACAAATAATAATATAATTATAATAAAAATTATTCAATAATGTAATCAAATCAAAATCACTGAAATTTGCTCAGTTGCAGAATTGTCGCTGTCATTATTTTTTTTTTTTTATGACGAATTTCCCCACAAATCGCTATCGCACAATTCTGCAAGTGATTATAATTTATTATCGCTGTTTTTTAGCTGATCTAAAACTATTTTTGACATAAAGGGACACTTTTGGTTGCTATGGACAATCTACAGTTTGCAGGGAGAAAGAAACGTTTTTATTATATAAAATGACATGTATGACACAGGACAGACCACTAGGGACAAGGGGGGTGTGTTTTTTTTACATACAGTACTGTAATCTATAAGATTACAGTATACTGTATGTATAGTGTTTGTTTACTTTTTTGAATTTGGCGCCGTTCTCCGTCCCCGTGCGTCGTAACGTCGCAGGGAACGGAGATCGGCGTCACACGGAGGCACTGTGTGAATCGAGCGAGGTCCTGCTCGCTCACACAGCGCGGTGGCATCGCTGGATCCAGGGACAAGGTAAGTAAAACTCCCTGTACATCCAGCGAGGCGAGCCCGAGTCTGACTCGGGGTTACCGATCCTAGCCCAAAAATCTCACCCCGAGTCAGACTCGGGAACACCGCCCAGGAGGTTAATACTGTCTGTGGCTCCAGCGGGGAAAGTCCCTCTTAGTTGTTATGCCTGTGGCACCAAAACAAGAAATTATGGAAATGGGGGTCACTGGGATAGGAGGACACAAACATGAAAAAAAACACAAAAATGTTAACCCTTTCCCATTCTAGTGCTTTCCTTGCAGTCTGTGTCCTATTAGGCCCTGTACACACGATCGGACAAAACCGATGAAAACGGACTGAAGTTCAGTTTCATCGGTCCAAACCGTGTGTGGGCCCCATCGGTCCGTTATCCTTCTGTGGAAAAATTTTGAACTTGCTTTACAATTGAACCGATGGACGCCTAACCGTTCGGTCAAAACCGACGGTTAGTACACAAAAGCATCGGTTTAAAACCCGCGCATGCTCAGAATCAAGTCGACGCATGCTTGGAAGCATTGAACTTCATTTTTCTCAGCACGTCGTTGTGTTTTACGTCACCCCGTTGGACTTGATCGTTTTTTTAACTGATGGTGTGTAGGCACATCAGACCATCAGTCAGCTTCATCGGTTAACCGATGAGAATGGTCCGATCGTGTGTACGCGGCCTTAGACTTCATTCCCAGCAGTGTGTTGTGTGAACAGGCAAAATTGCGTGCTTTCCCACAATACATAATAACGTGCAGCCCCTTTTGAGGCGTGCTGTGGTACCATTATTGCCTAATGGCCTCCCATGCCTCTCTCAATTGCGCATGCGTTCATGCACACCAAGGATGCATAGGGATTGATTTACTAAAACTGGAGAGTGCAAAAATTGGCACAGCTGTGCATGGTAGTCAATCAACTTCTAACTTGGTTATTATGCAGAGCTGCACCAGATTTTGGTGCTTCCTAATAAAATGTTTCCTATGTGTTGGAGATGCAGTAGTGATAAAGGAACACTGTTTTATATTTTCTGCTTATGTCCACTTTTCCAAAACGATTGGAAAGATATAAATAGGTTAATTACCAAACTTTCAAAAATAACTTTAAGTAATGCTAACCAGCCTTCCGTCTCCATTTTAATCTACTCCCTAATATGTTAAAAGAATTCCTTCCTCATTCGCCTCCTAAATGCATTCAGAAACTAGGTGGAAAAATAACAACCCCAGCCCATACTGCCAATTCTGCAGGAACATATGAGCTCAGATAATTCATAAACTTATATTGCATAAAAGTCTTATATTTTCTTAAACAGTGTAGTTTATTTTTAATCAGCAGCTATGATCTATTAAACAGCTATTAGCACATAAATTTGAAGCCCTATGTGCTTTGCCTTCCCCATAACTCACATTTACTGGAACTATAAAAAAACTGCTTCAAAGTCTATCTAAACCCAATAACGAAAATGTAATATAGTGCAGCATATAAGCCCTTGATGTGGTGGCCATTGGCTATACTTTTTAGGTCCTTATGTCTTTGTTTCCTTTATATTTATCTGTTAATCCTGCCAATAACACACTTCCTGTTCTGTCAATGCTGCCAGTAACACACAAACTGTCATCCTGGATACCCTCACTGTAGTTTGTCCATGGAGGAGCAGAGGTGCCACCCTAGGACCACCCTAGGACTCCTATTATCATCTCCATAACAGAGGGGAAGTGTTCTTTAGTCTTAACATAATATTGTTATTTGATTCCTGACACATGGAATAATGCTCTAAAGCAAGGGTGTCAAACTGCCTTGAGGGCAATCATCAGCATTATGATTGCCCTCAAGGACCGGTTGTATCTGTAAGATTAGATGTCCAGTGCATCGCCTACCCTTACATTAGATGTCAAGAGCCACCCCACCATCAGAAGTCGAGTCCCCCACTCCCCCTTACATCAGTGTACCCCCCTTTCCTTATGCTACTGCTGGGAAGAAGCTGGATGCATTGCTTGAAAGCGCAAAGTAAGGGTTTGGAGGAGGACTAGAGGAGGGCTGGAGCTCTCCTGCAGCTGCAGGAGAGGTGCGAGGGCCACGTTAAATGTCCTGGAGGGCCGGATTTGGCCTGCGGGCCTTGTGTTTGACACCTCTGCTCTAAAGTAAAGGTACTGGTTATCTGTAGATTTTATTTATTAAGTCATATTTTTTTATCTATTTATCTACTTAGAATATCCGCGGTGCATGCTTGTTATCCTACTGCTTGTCCAGCGAGTGTCCAATGGAGAAAAAGTCTTACTATTTCTTGGAGGCAAAAGAGTCTTTTGAAATTGGTCTCCTCACCAAAAAAAAAGGAGACCAAGTGACAAGTAAGCAGGAGCTTCACAGCTTTGTCAAGTCAGCATTTTGTCTTGCAAATGTGCACAAGTGGCTTAATAGTGAAGCTGGACAAAATGAAATTGTGAATCAACTTTGTAAAGACGCCATGGAAAAACTGGCAGTATATAATATGTTATCAGACAAACGTGACAAAGGAGTCTTGGCCAGTGATGTCATGTGCCTTGTAACTGCTATAAAAGAACATTTAAATGTGCAACCGTTCCCAAGCTCAGACGAGCAATCTTTTGTACCTGACAGTTACAGAGACTGCATTAAAAAAAAAATTGTCATTGGAAAGGTCAGCTTCCAAAAACTGTTGGATATGCATTCTCAGCATCATATCTCAGTGTGCAAAGTGTTTGATGTTGCTTGCAGAAACCACACCACAGAAGAGGTTGTAATGAAATCAGGAGCTTGTATAACTGCCTTGAAGACTACTGACACCATCAGTACCGCAGACAGCTCCCCAAGCCAAACAGCTAGTGATCAACTAAGTGACCAATCAGTAAGAAGAAGAAAACTTGTACATTCCGATGCTGTGAGTCATTCTTTTGATGAAGAAAGAAGGCAACGATTAAGTAGCTCGCATAGTGGTAGTCAGGGCTCCAGTTTGTCAAATTCTTCTTTTAGCTGGGAATGCATACCAGAGCAGAATGAAAAGGAGCCTAATGTTTCTAATAGTGAGGGTGATCGAAATGTTCTCAGTTCATCCTCTACTTCCTGTAATGTTCTTGGTGAAAAGAAAGATGACGCTGACATTAATTTGCAGGGTCTTTCCCTTCAAGATCATGTCTTTGATCCCCAGAATCACCCAGTAGACAATAAATCTGCTAGCGAAAATAATTCTAGTCAAATAAGTCTCAACATTGTCACTGCTGGAAACAAATGTTTAGAAAAATCAGCTCTCGGCAGCAATGTCTGTAGAAAATCCACTGCTGAAGGGTCTAGTACATATTCAGATGATGAATCTTTTGAGTTTGTTGATCTTTCCATTGGTGCCGAAACCAACAAAC
Source organism: Rana temporaria (assembly GCF_905171775.1). Classification (NCBI taxonomy): domain Eukaryota; kingdom Metazoa; phylum Chordata; class Amphibia; order Anura; family Ranidae; genus Rana; species Rana temporaria. The sequence goes on along the minus strand of NC_053489.1, from coordinate 470,920,080 downwards.
CAACCAATGTCACAGAGAAGAAACAAATGATTAAGTCTCATGGGGTGTCTTCAGGAGGTATTTCAGGGCCAAATATGTATTTTGAAATTGACCTAAAAGGTGAAACACAAGATACTGCAGATGATGCACCTTCTGGAATACAAAAGCATATGATGGTTCTTCCAGGTCCATCAGGTGTTATTACTGGGCCAAGTAATATTTCTGGAATTGACTTGGAAGGTGAAACACAAGAAACTGCAGATGATGCACCCTCTGAAATACAAAAGACTATTATGGTACTTCCAGGTCCTTCAGGTGTTATTACTGGGCCAAATAATTATTCTGGAATTGACTTGGAAGGTGAAACACAAGATACTACAGATGATGCACCTTCTGGAAATCAAAAGATTATAATTGTACCTCCAGGCCCATCAGGTGATAGTATAAGGTCATGGATTCATTCAGGAATTGACTTACAAGGTGAAACAGAAGATACTACACATGATCCACCACCTGTAATACAAAAGGCTATGACAGTATCTCCTGGTCCATCAGGTATTATTGAAAAGGCAAGTATTCACTCTGGCATTGATCAAAAAGGTGAAACTCAAGATACTACAGATGATCTACCAAGTGGAGCACACTCTTCTATGCAAATTCATGGTAGACAGAGGGTACCATATGAAACTGACATAAAAGAGAAAATAAAACATTCAACAGAGGTATCGGACCATGTTGCAGAACATAGGTTAATTTTTGGAATTGACTTAGAAGATGAAACAAATATTGCTACAGATGAAGTATCTATTGATATGCAAAATTCTGATTCGTTGCCTTCAGGTCAGTCTGCTATTGCCATCAAATCCTCAGCTTCTTCTTCTGAAGGCAAGGCGTTCGCTACAGAAGACAATTTGGAAATGCAGTTCCTTAACCGTCAGTGGTCTGTAGAAAGTTCAGCTGACAAAACACCTTTAAGTCAGCAAAACAGTCTAAACAGTTCACTGACTTCTTCTGGAAAGGCCAAGGTAAAACAGGGTGTGGACAGTAAGGCCAACATCAGCTTCAGTAGCAGCCATGACTCTGGCTCTTGGTACAAAGTTAGTCCATTTTCCAGTAGTCTTTCCGGGTCACATTCATCTCTAAATTCAAGTGTAAGCTCTTTTGTTATGCTGCAAGCACAACATAAAGAGCAGGAACTCCAGGCCCGTTCTTTAGATGTCACCGATTATGAAAGACTCCTATCCGGTGTAAGTCATGAATGGCTGCTCAAGAGGCTGGAATGTACAGGAGTTTTTAACTTCAAGCATGTTCAAAAAACATACAGTAAGTATATTTATTTTATGTCCTTTTCATATTTTATGTTTTGATAGCAATAACTTTTTTATAAACGCAAAAAAGTAAAGTGAAAACACTCCTTTTTGTACACACATCTGAATGGCCCTATATGATAATCTTTCTGTTACTAGATTCTTGTATTATTACAGCAGTTGTATATTTCTCCAGCAAGCAAACTACATCAACTTGATGACCTGTTAAGCCTACAATTTAGAAAACTTGCGTGAGACTTCAAACTGCTTGCGATTTCAAAATTTTGTACACAGTGTTACAATGCTGTACTTGAACCTGTTGTACAGTGTCCATAATCTAACCAATTGGGCCTAATATACTGATATTCTCTTGGTGTTTGCTATGAAGATATCTATGTTGCTGATAGATAGCCATTAAAAATGGGGAACGGTTAATACATGTTTTTTTTTTAAATAATTATGTTTGTTAATTTTAGGGTTTCAATAAAAAAAATCACAGAGCTTCTTACTACTTGATATCTCAGGCTCCTACAAATTGCATTATTTTATTGTACCATCAAACATTGTATAGCTTTTTTGTTCTTACAAGCTCTGTGGATGCAACTGTGTTGCTAATGTTTGTGCATACAAGAAGCACACTTCTGATATAAAATTCCTAACTGAGTGAACTATTTTGAAATCAAAAACATGTTTTCTTATGTTTGCATAGGGTATGGAAGTGTTAAAACCCTTGGTATGTTTTTGTCGTTTACTTTGATTAAAACTGAATTCCAGGTATGACCTTAATTGCATACTTTTATCAGTTTGGACCAATGTAAGTATGCATGTCTCATACCTGAGGAGCTGCTTTGGAAGTTGCAAATCAATGTACAATGAAGTAGTCAGTGCTACTATAGAAATTGGCTAGATCTTCTGGTCCTGTGACAAGTGGCATTGCTTGACAATACTGCTATTCACAACATGCCTTGTATGTTTTTCAGTGAATACAACCCTCACCTCTCCAATCACAAAATGGCTCATCCAATCAGTGCTGAGTGAGGTGCATAGCAGCCACTCTACTTTAAGCATGAGATATGCATACTTATATTGGTGCAAGCTAGACCAATGTAAATATGGAATTAAGATCATACCTGGGGCTCAGATTTATCCTGGTAACTAGCAGCACAGAAATTGAAGTCTAATCCAAAAGTTTACACTTGTCACCAAAAGCGATTGCCTCCAACTTCCTGTTTTAGGAATTAAAATTAAATATACACAACGGAGCACAGAAAAAATACCAATGGGGTATAGAGAGGTGGAGATCTACCTGGACAACAGGGAAGAGATCATAGGTCCCTGGGGTGCGGCGCCCTTTTTTTTTTTTAAGAAGTTAACCAGCATGCTCCCAATGAAAAGTAAGCCCCTACCTTAAAAAGTTAGCTTCGGACAGAAACTTGACATTTACTTTCATTCACAATGACTGGGGAGTAATTGGTGACCCTCTCAACATCTGGTACAGCAGGTTAACTTGCTTGATCAGTTTCAGGCCTGGTTTTCTGCTCTTAGTTCTGACCAGTGTACGTAGTAGATAGGTCTGTGTACAGGGCTCAGTAGTAGGTAGGGCAGTGTGTAGAGGTCAGTAGTAGGTAGGGCAGTGTGTAGAGGTCAGTAGTAGGTAGGGCAGTGTGTAGAGATCAGTATGATGTAAGGCAGTGTACAGAGGTCAGTAGTAGGTAGGTCAGTGTACAGGGGTCAGTAGGATGTAGGGCAGTGTGCAGAGGTCAGTAGTAGGTATGTCAGTGTACAGAGGTCAGTAGTAGGTAGGGAAGTGTGTAGAGGGGAGTATGATGTAAGGCAGTGTACAGGGGTCAGTAGTAGGTAGGTCAGTGTACAGGGGTCAGTAGTATGTAGGGCATTGTGCAGAGGTCAGTAGTATGTAGGGCAGGGGTCCGTAGTATGTAGGACAGTGTACAGAGGTCAGTAGTAGGTAGGTCAGTGTACAGGGGTCAGTAGGATGTAGGGCAGTGTGCAGAGGTCAGTAGTAGGTATGTCAGTGTACAGAGGTCAGTAGTAGGTAGGACAGTGTGTAGAGGTCAATATGATGTATGGCAGTGTAAAGAGGTCAGTAGTAGGAAGGTCACTGTACAGGGGTCAGTAGGATGTATGGCAGTGTGTAGACATCAGTAGTATGTAGGGCAGGGGTCAGTAGTATGTAGGTCAGTGTACAGGGGTCAGTAGGTTGTAGGGCAGTGTGCAGAGGTCAGTAGTATGTAGGGCAGTGTGCAGGGGTCAGTAGTATGTAGGACAGTGTACAGAGGTCAGTAGTATGTAGGTCAGTGTACAGAGGTCAGTAGTAGGTAGGGCAGTGTACAGAGGTCAGTAGTAGGTAGGGCAGTGTACAAAGGTTAGTAGTAGGTAGGGCAGTGTACAGAGGTCAATAGTAGGTAGGGCAGTGTACAGAGCAGTCACATGTAAGCAGAGGGCATGCTGCGGGGCGGGAAATGCCTTTGGTGACTTTTGACAGGTTCCCAGCACTCGCGACTTTCCTGAGCAGCTCTGCCAGTTGCAGAATCGGCAAGGCAGAGACAAGCATGCAATCAACCAGTCACCTACTCGCCGTCGACTGTTCGACAGGTTGCCAACCCTGGTTTTAAACCTTTCTGTTCAGGTTTAAGAGTTGCTTAAAGTGGTTGTAAACCCACTTTTTCACTTTTACCTACAGGTAAGCCTATAACAAGGCTTACCTGTAGGTATAAAGAATATCTCCTAAACCTGTACGGTTTAGGGCACCCTCTTTTTAATACTTTTGATTATAATAAATGAGGCACATTTGTCTCAAGTTTTTTGTTCCAGTAAATGTGTTTCATATTACCTAAGAATATAATTTAGAATATATCAGAAATTAAAATTATTATTTAGTGAGCTGCTTACTTACCTTAGTTGCAGAGATGCATCCTACCCTAGTGCTGGCTCCATATGCCAGAGGGAAATCCTTTCAGTACTGGCTGTGCCTGGGTGCTGGGTGACCATTGACTAGATTGTAAAAGCTAGCATACACCCCTATTCAAGTCTGTGGTAAGTAAGCAACTAGGTAGTAGGGGTTGTGCAGAGTGGATTTAGTAAAAGTTGTAAGAAATGTACAGTTGTGGCCAAAAGTTTTGAGAATGACACAAATATTAGTTTTCACAAAGTTTGCTGCTAAACTGCTTTTAGATCTTTGTTTCAGTTGTTTCTGTGATGTAGTGAAATATAATTACGCGCACTTCATACGTTTCAAAGGCTTTTATCAACAATTACATGACATTTATGCAAAGAGTCAGTATTTGCAGTGTTGGCCCTTCTTTTTCAGGACCTCTGCAATTCGACTGGGCATGCTCTCTGTAACGGGAGTCACTTTAGGGGCACAGGGTGAATGAGAACCCCACTATGGTCTGTGCTAGTCACATTTAATGCAGTATAGAAATTGTATATATTGTATATATATTGTGTGTTGGCTGATGTGTACTATTAAGCTTGCTGTGATGAAAGGGGTGGGGTGTGATTGCATCCTATTGTCTATTGTGGTAATTAAGTCTGCTACTATGGTGATGTGGATTGGAGCTTGGTAGACAGTCTGGCTACCTATTATGGGATGTTTAAGTGTCTTGCTGTGAGGAAAGGGGGGATCACTCCAGCAACCCCCCCCCCCCCTGCTAAGACTGTTTACTGAAGGAGAAGTTTGAACACACCTGACCTGTATCACCATTGTCATTGGACAATTTAACCCACCCTGTTTCCCAAGGATGGGAGGGATGTATTTTGAAGAGAAATGTGTTACCATGTGCTTGCAATAAAGATTCATTCCCTGTTTTGAACCTCAAACAGAGCTGTGTGTCTCGTTTCTGGGGGAATTCTTATGGGTCGTGTTCGTTTGCCTGATCGTGGAGTGTCGATAAGCTGTCTTGGGTGGAATGGAATATCGTAAACGGATTTAACCCCTGTCCAATTTGGGGTTCCGTTACACTCTCAATCAACTTCTGGGCCAATTCATGACTGATAGCAACCCATTCTTTCATAATCACTTCTTGGAGTTTGTCAGAATTAGTGGGTTTTTGTTTGTCCACCCGCCTCTTGAGGATTGACCACAAGTTCTCAATGGGATTAAGATCTGGGGAGTTTCCAGGCCATGGACCCAAAATGTCAACGTTTTGGTCCCCGAGCCACTTAGTTATTACTTTTGCCTTATGGCACGGTGCTCCATCGTGCTGGAAAATGCATTGTTCTTCACCAAACTGTTGTTGGATTGTTGGAAGAAGTTGCTGTTGGAGGGTGTTTTGGTACCATTCTTTATTCATGGCTGTGTTTTTGGGCAAAATTGTGAGTGAGCCCACTCCCTTGGATGAGAAGCAACCCCACACATTAATGGTCTCAGGATGCTTTACTGTTGGCATGACACAGGACTGATGGTAGTGCTTACCTTTTCTTCTCCGGACAAGCCTTTTTCCTGATGCCCCAAACAATCGGAAAGAGGCTTCATCGGAGAATATGACTTTGCCCCAGTCCTTAGCAGTCCATTCACAATATTTTCTGCAGAAGATTAATCTGTCCTTGATCGTTTTTTTTTGGAGAGAAGTGGCTTCTTTGCTGCCCTTCTTGACACAAGGCCATCTTTCAAAAGTCTTCGCCTCACTGTGCGTGCAGATGCACTCACACCTGCCTGCTGCCATTCCTGAGCAAGCTCTGCACTGGTGGCACTCCGATCCCGCAGCTGAATCCTCTTTAGGAGACGGTCCTGGCGCTTGCTGGACTTTCTTGGGCACCCTGAAGCCTTCTTCACAAATGCAGTGGAATTTTTTTTTATGGGATTAAGTTAATTTTCATGGCAAAGAGGAACTTTGCAATTAATTGCAATTCGTCTGATCACTCTTCATAACATTCTGGAGTATATGCAATTTCCCATCTCAAAAACTGAGGCAGCAGACTTTGTGAAAATTAGTATTTGTTCAATTCTCAACACTTTTGGCCATGGCTGTACACCTAACCTTTAAAGCAATCCTACACTTTGCTAATGAGGGGCAAATCAACAAATTTTTATTTAAAACCCTCTTCCCCCAACAACACATTCTCACTTTTTTTTTGCTTCACTGCTGCTTCGTTGAGCCATAAGGGGTGAGGTAAAGAGGCCACATTTAAGCTCCATGTTACTGTGGTCAGAGGACTGTTTTAACCACTTCCATACCAGGTACTTACGCAGCTTCCCGCCCAAGCCAATTTTCAGCTTTCAGCACTGTCACACTTTGAATGGCAATTGCGCGGTCATGCTACACTGTACCCAAACAAAATTGGCGTCCTTTTTTCCCCACAAATAGAGCTTTCTTTTGGTGGTATTCGATCACCTCTGCGATTTTTTTTTTTTGCGCAACAACTAAAAAAAGGCTGAAAATTTGGAAAAAAAATTACGTTTTTATTTTTTTCTGTTAATTTTTTTGTAAATAAGTTTTCTCTTTCAATTACGGGCACTGATATGGCGGCACTAATGGGCACCGATGAGATGGCACTGATGGACATCGATGAGGTAGTACTGACGGGCACAGATGAGGTGGCACTGATTGGCGGCGCTGGTATGCGACACTGATGGGCACACATAGGCGGCACTGATGGGCACACATAGGCGGCACTGATGGGCACACATAGGCGGCACTGATGGGCACACATAGGCGGCACTGATGGGCACACATAGGCCGGCACTGATGGGCACTCATGGGCGGCACTGGGCACTCATAGGCGGCACAGATGGGCACTCATGGGCGGCACTGATGGATACTTATGGGTGGCACAGATGGGCACTGATAGGTGGGCACTGGGCATGGATGGGCACTGTGGGGTGGCACTGATGGACACTGGGGTGGCACTGATGGACACTGGGGTGGCGCTGATGGACACTGGGGTGGCGCTGATGGACACTGGGGTGGCAGCACTGATTTTTGCCAGGTTGCCAGTCAGTGCCCATTTGTGGGCACTGACTGCCATTTTTTTTTTTTTTCTTTATGCTTTTTTTTTTTTTTTCTGTCATTTTTTTTTTTTTTTCTGTCATTTTTTTTTTTTTGCCCACCCTGGTGCTCCAGGGTGGGCATCCCTGGTGGTCCAGTGTGGCGATCCGAGGGGGGGCTGCGCTGATAAACAATCAGCGCTAACCCCCCCTGTCAGGAGAGCTGCCGATCGGCTATCCTCTACTCGCGTCTGTCAGACGCGAGTGAGGAAGAGCCATCGACGGCTCTTCCTGTTTACATCGTGATCAGCCGTGGTTGGACACGGCTGATCACGTGGTAAAGAGTCTCCGCCGGAGGCTCTTTACCGAGATCGGAGATGCAGGGTGTCAGACTGACACCCCGCATCACCGATCGCCGCGATGCGCGCCCCCACAGGCGCGCGCGGCATGAAATCCTGCAGGATGTTCTAGAACGTCCTGTCAGGATTTCATAACCACTTCCCGGACGTAAATCGGCCATAGGCCGGGCGGGAAGTGGTTAAGGACTGTCTCCCTATCCACCTGTGAAAGTTCTCAGGTGATCACCAAGCCAACAGCGCTGTCACATGAGAGGGAAGGGAAATATATTTTTACCCCGGTAGCTAAACAGATTGGCATAGGAGTGAAGGAAAGATGAAGGTGCTAGGGGTTACTTCAGTTGAGACGTTATGGTTGTAATTTGTACTGCCGTACTTTATTATACTGATCACTATGGTGAATACTGAAATCCAAGGGCTAGCCATACATTATACAATTTTGTTGTATAATTTTCCTTTAGATTTACCAAAACCACATAATATTAGGTCAAACCTAAACACCTTCAATTTTTATGCAATCAGGCAGACCCTTGAGCTACATCGCTGAAGGTGAATCTAGAGGAAATTGAATAAGAAAATTGTATAATATATTGCCAGCTTAAGATTTATGGATGCTTTTGGAACTTTTCACCAAGACAAATATTTAGATACTTTTTTGTATATGCATTTGTTCCGCTTTCCATAAGGCACAATGTTTTTTTTTACCGACAAAGTACTATTGTCTACTTGAATTTGTGATAATCCGATCTTTAGTTCTTCTGACAAAATGGTAGAAAGGTCCCATTTATATCTTAGTCACAATTTAATAAGTAACAGCTGCTTTCAGTATTGTTTGAAGAAATGCTGAAAAGAGACATTTCACACTGTTGGACCCCTGGGTAGACATATATCACTGATGTTTTGTAGTTCTTGAAGCTAGGATCAGTGTTATAAATGTCATATATGCTATACTAGGTGCTGTTATAGTAAGGAGGTCTCTTTCTCCCAAGTGTGTATGTTTATCTATTTTTTTATAAAAAAAAGTGACAGGTATAGTCCATTCAAGGCACCTAATAAAAATGAATTAAAGGGATCAGACATGGTCCAAATTAAGTAACTGGTATATTTAGGTGTAATCTTTATTGCATTACATACATTACAAAAGATATGTAAATATAGCAAATATTGTACTTCTTCAACACTTGAATAGTAAACCAACAGAAAAGCAGGGGATGGCAACAGAACTAAACTGTTTTAGATTCACACGTACTAGAAAAAAAGCATTTATAGTAAGTACATATAAAAAGTGAAGATAGCGCTAATATCAACTAGTGCTGATTAGTACAATATGGTGAGTGATATTCATATTAAATTCAGTGAATAGTGTAAACATAAATTAGAAAACAACAACACTCATGAATGAATAAATGAATAATCTAATAATGAAAAAACAGTGAGTTCATAATGGGTTAACTGACTAATCCCATATGCAGCACTCAAGCCACTCAGCTGATGTCTCCTTCACACTGCTTTTCATTAGACAACGACCCTATGAAGCAATTCAGTCAGAAGCACTCCGATCGGAATATGTAAAAGAAAAAAGAGAGGACAAGCCTCATAGCACAATACTGTGATGACTAGAGGGATGTACAAGATAACACATCGACGGTGTACCAACTCACACATCCGCCGATAAACACAGGCTCAGAGTTAGAAAAAGCTGCCGCTCAGTGCGATGGTCTCCTCACAAGGATGTATTCCCGTCACATAGGCTCCTCCCCCACGCGTTACGCCACTAGTCACGTGGCTTAGTCATGGGTCTAAGCCACGTGACGAGTGGCGTAACGCGTGGGGGAGGAGCCTATGTGACGGGAATACATCCTTGTGAGGAGACCATCGCACTGAGCGGCAGCTTTTTCTAACTCTGAGCCTGTGTTTATCGGCGGATGTGTGAGTTGGTACACCGTCGATGTGTTATCTTGTACATCCCTCTAGTCATCACAGTATTGTGCTATGAGGCTTGTCCTCTCTTTTTTCTTTTACATATTCCGATCGGAGTGCTTCTGACTGAATTGCTTCATAGGGTCGTTGTCTAATGAAAAGCAGTGTGAAGGAGACATCAGCTGAGTGGCTTGAGTGCTGCATATGGGATTAGTCCGTTAACCCATTATGAACTCACTGTTTTTTCATTATTAGATTATTCATTTATTCATTCATGAGTGTTGTTGTTTTCTAATTTATGTTTACACTATTCACTGAATTTAATATGAATATCACTCACCATATTGTACTAATCAGCACTAGTTGATATTAGCGCTATCTTCACTTTTTATATATTCATTAATTGGTTTTGTTCACCTTTTGATATGCAGCTTTTATTATTTAATTATTTTTGTTGATTTTTTCCTTTGTATTAGTTTAATTGGTAGCGCAGTAGTACCACTCTTTTTCATATAGTAAGTACATATTTTTCACATTTATTATTGTTCATTGTTCATAGTTCATTGCAAGAATGAATGTCAAAGTTGGCAGTTCTTTTTGACCCAGCCAGAAGTGTCAGTCTGCACAAGCTGATTAACAGTGAAATAATTTATCGAAGTGTATCTAATGCCCTGTACACACGATCGGTCAATCCGATGAAAGCGGTCTGATGGATTTTTCCATCAGTTATCCGATGAAGCAGACTGATGATCAGTCGTGCCTACACACCATCGGTTAAAAAAATGATCGTGTCAGAACGCGGTCATGTAAACCACGTACGACTGCACTATAAAGGGAAGTTCAAATCCAATGGCGCCACCCTTGGGGCTGCTGTTGCTGATTCCGTGTTACCGCGTTTTAGTAAAAGTTTGGTTAGAGCCGATTCGTGCTTTTCAGTCTCCGTGCTTTGCAGATCATTTTCTCGTGTTCAGTTTGTGCTTGTGGGTTCGTATCTGTCTTTCAGTGCTTGCAGTCAGGTCGTATCTGTTTTGCAGTGCGTTCCTGTCCGCTCGATTTCTGTTTTTCAGTTTGTTCTTTACTGGCCTTGCTGTTCCTGGGTGCGTTCTGTTTTAAGTGCGTTCTGACCAGCCGACCGGTTTGAAGCCTTGTTGGAAGTGCGTTCTCATTCTCGAGTTCGTGCTGCGTATGGGCTGTCTTCTGCAGTTCATAATGTTTCCCGATCTGTGGCCGTGAACAGGGCAAAGAGGAGTTCATGGCCCAAGAATTGGCTGCGCCAGCGTGACCAATTTTCTCATATGCCGCTGCTTAGGGAAATCCAGTAGAATAACCCTGATGATTTCAGGAACTTTCTCCGTATGACGGACCCTGTTTTCCACCGTCTTTTGGATATTCTGTCCCCCTATATAACGAGGCAAGACACTGTGATGCGCCAAGCCATCACGGCCGAGCAGAGGCTCATTGCCACGTTGAGGTACCTGGCGACTGGGAGAAGCCTGCAGGACCTCAAGTTCTCAACAGGCATCTCCCCCCAGGCGCTTGGGATCATCATCCCGGAGACGTGTTCTGCCATTATACAAGTGATGCAGAAGGACTATATTAAGGTAAGTTTTCTCCTTTAACATCACAATCTATGTCTTTAATGTATGCTAATGTATTGTATTTTTTGCATCATTCCCTAATTACCATGATTGTAATATGCTGTGAATGTCCCCTTTGTCCCCATGCATGCTGTAAGCTTTGAATGCTCCTTTTTTGGCCTACATGCATATTTCCCTTCACTAACCTCTCCAGCATGCTATCCTAGGCCCAAACACACTTAGCCTAGTCTTTTTCAAACTTGTTTTTTGTCTGCTCCATTGTAGTTCTGCCCCCCCCCTCCTTAAAACGTGTCCCAATGTCTTGTTTCTCATTCAATTTAGGCAGAGAGCTAGAGGGATTTTTTTTCTGGGCCCCAACTCAGCTAGAACCCCCCCCCCCCCCTTAAAATGTTAAATGGCCCATCAGAGGGGTGAGGAGTCTGATAAGTGGGCCTATTTTATTTTTGGCATGAAGTACTCACTCAAATAAATGTTATACTGATGTTGGACAAGGATGTCTTTTGTATTGTGATTGCAATGTTTATGTGCCAAAGTACTAATTTTTCTTTTTGTTTGACTCCACAGTTTCCTTCCACGCCACAGGAATGGCAGACTGTGGCTTCCCAATTTGCCCAGCGGTGGGACTTCCCTAAATGTGGAGGGGCAATAGATGGGAAACACGTCCGCATAGTGCCGCCACCCTGTTCGGGGTCATACTATTTCAACTATAAAGGTTTTCATAGTATAGTGTTGATGGCGGTGGTGTCGGCACAGTAGGAGTTTTTGTATGTGGACATGGGGAAGAACGGCCGGATGTCCGACGGCGGAGTATTAGCGCAGACAGAGTTTGCCCGACGTCTCCAGACTGGTGGCCTGGCACTGCCATGGGATGAAGACAATGTGGAGGGACTCCCTTTCGTGTTTGTCGCGGATGCAGCTTTCGGGCTTGAACCACACCTCATGAGGCCGTTTCCCCAGAGAACCCTCACCCCAGAGAGAAGGGTTTTTAATTACCGGCTGGCCAGAGCCCGGAGGGTTGTCGAGAATTGGGATAATGGCCAGCCGGTTCCGCGTTTTTAAAATTTTCAGGTAGAAAAATACCAGGCTTTTTAAAAACAAGCAAATATCTACAAACAATGGAACTTACAAAGTTCAACCTTATTAGAAACACATGTGATGGGGTGATGTCACCCCGACACAAGCCAAAATTTGAAAATGCACACATTTTAAGCGGGAAAATGTGGATTTGTATCCTGATCCCATGCCAAATGTCAACATGTGCAATTTGCCATCATGGGGAATCAATGGATGTGTTTTGGGGGTGCAAACCCTTCCTCTCACCTACTTGAGTAGCGCGGAAGGGGTTGCACCCACAAAGCACAGACATAGATATCCTGTGATGGCAGATAGCACATGTTGACACAATGTGTGCATCTTCAAATTTTGGCTTGTGGATTATCCAATGCAAAAATTGGCACAAAACACATCCTAGAAAAATGTTTGGGGGGGTCAGTCTACGCCCCATCATGTCAATGATGTTTTTATATTTTTGTTCAATGACATTCATCCTATTCCTCATAATGTCCATTTCACTACTGCATTACATTATTTCTTGTATCACGATTTTTGCACTAGCACTTGAGAAAGGTGTACTAGTAGATGATGTGACACCACCATGTTCATCCCCTAAAAACAAAAAAAAGGGTTTATTAGAAATATGCAGGCCTACATCTCTTTACCTGAAGCTGTGGTGACAGACACTGACCTGTTGTGCTGATAATCTCCACCTCTCCTTCTTCCACACCTCCTTCTTCCACACCTCCTTCTTCCACACCTCCTTCTTCCACCTCTCCTTCTTCAACCTCTCCTTCCACATCTACCTCCTCCACATGCTGAGGTTGGTGGTGTTTTTCATGTCTGTGCTTCCTTGCCTCCTCCGAATGATGTCCTCCCATTCTTCTATCCTCTAATAAAATGAAACAAAAGGTATACTCAGCACACAGATATTGTAGGGCAGAAATAGAAAACATTATTTGTAAGTGGGGTACAATTGTCTGTTTGGGATCATTCCTAAAATCATCATCTTTTTTTTCCTGAGTTTCCACAAGCTGGAATACTGACGCTTTTTGTCAAAGTGACACACATGGAGGCACCCCAAAGTATCCTTTGTGTGAGACCCTAAAAAAAGCTTATTTTTGGGGGGACACAGGTGCTCCTGAGTCCAGATGTGTAACCAGTTGCTTATTATCCTCTCCTTTACACTGTGAATGAATCCGGTTTGCATTTCACATTCTAGTAAGGTCGAACAAACACATCATATTGACAACAATGTTTATAAACGTTGGTTTACACCAAATAGGCATGCCCACGTGTGGTTTTCCTGGATCTGCGGAAAACATTGGATTTTGGCGGAACGATGTTTACTACGAACAAAAAAATACTACACTTTGCCCACTAACCTGAAAGTTGCCATGTTCAAAAGTACAACCAGGCCAAACAAGCGCATGAAGAAAAACATGCAAAGATATAATAAAGATAATTGCAACAAACACATGATAAATACCTACTTTTGTCAATAATTTTCTTGATCTTTCTATACTGCTCTGGCTCCTGTGACACCGCCATATTGTCGTTTCACATGGAGAAGGGGCGTGGAATAGAGGAAAAGGTCCGTCATGGGCAGGCGAAGAGGGCGGCGTTTCACGCATGCACGGGGTATATAAGGAGAAAGACGTGACTACGTTGGTTACGCGGAGTCTGGACGAGCGGAAGTGACGACCGACAGAAACAAAGGTAAAAATGAAAATGGGGCCAGCAGAGGCCTATATATACTTGAGTCATGATATCAAGGCAGGAGAAGCGATTTAAAGAGGTCCGGGCTTCTCGGAGGTCAGGAGCAGCAGCAGATGAAGTACAGGAGCCAAAGCTGTGGTACTATAAACACCTCCGTTTTCTGGAAGATCAGATCGAGGCCAGAGAATCACTTTCCAGTCTTCCTTCCACCCTTCCCTCCACCGTTCCCTCCAGCGTTCCTTCCACTGTTCCCCCCACCCCTGCAGAGGGTGCCGAGGAGCTGGCTGAAATTGAGGAGCCAGATCTGAACATCTTCAGTCAGGTATAGTAGTTTACAACATATTTCTTGGCCTCAAATTATTGTTGATTTAACAAGATGTGTTTTGAACCAAAATGAAAGCTTAAAAACAAGAAGGGGCCTGCTGACTGAGACCACACACCTCAGTGACCTGGCCCAGTCTCCTCCTCCTCCTGCTGCCACATTCTCACCACCTGCAAGAGGCTGTGGAGGGAGCCATGGAAGGAACGCTGCAGGGAAGCGTGGAGGGAAGTCTTTAAGGAAGACCAGAAAGTGATTCCCTGGCTTCAAGCTGATCTGCCAGAAAACGGAGGTTGTTGTTGTAGTACCACAGCTTGGGGACATGTATGACATCTGCTGCTGCTTCTGATTTCTGGGATTTGGGGACCAGATTGGGATCCCAATTAGAGGGACTCCTCATGTTATTGATTTTGTTGTTTATCATGGTGAAATCTGCCTTTGGGGTCCAAAGTCTGCATATATTTGGCTGATTGCTCAATTGTTGCCCTTCATGTTCATTTTTTTGGTCCAGAATAAATGGAGATTTAATTTAAGTTAAATACTTGTCTATGTGTTTTTCTGGTGAATAGCCATAAAACATTTCAGAAATACAATGTGTAATTAACAAAGGACACAACCTCCTTGAGGGGGGGGGGGTAATAAAAAAAATAATGTTGTTGTGATAACTTGATAAAAAAAAAATTAAATAAAAAAATATGTGGAGTACAAAAAATTATTTTGGAAATCTGGCTTTTTTTTAAAAAAAAAAAAAAGGATTATTCATGAGATCACAAGCAAAAAATAAAAGAAGTCAGTATGGGAGAACTCTGTCTAAATACCGTCAGCAAAACAACATCTTTATTCTAGCAATAGAACAAAGAAAAAAATGCGCTGCAATAAACGAGGCACTAATTTTCAAAATGTAGAATGTGCCATCTCCATAACGAATGCTAGTTTTACCAGAACGAGCGCTCCCGTCCCCTAATTAAGTCTGAGCATGCGTGGATTTTTAACCGATGGACATGCCTACAGACGATAGTTTTTTATCTATCGGTTAGGTATTCATCAGATGATTTTAAAACAAGTTTCAATTTTTTTAACTGATGGATAACTAACCGATGGGGCCCCCACACGATCGGTTTAATCTGATGAAAACGGTCCATCAGACCGCTTTCATCAGACAAACCGATCGTGTGTACGCGGCATAAGGCCATTTTTTCGATAGAATTAGGAAGCCTTTTCTTACAAAAATTCTCAAAAAATATTTTGTTTACTTTTAACATTTTATTTTGGAATGAATGAACTTTACTGAACAAAAACTACATACACTGCTAGAAATCTGTTCATTTAAGAAAAAATGTCCATCCTGTTCTCTGAATTGTCTCTTCACTGCAGTGGTAAACAAACATATATTTGACCCCACTAATGCTTATAAAAATTAATGTACTTTCCTAGAACATTCTTTTTCTTTGAATTTTTATTCAATATTCTACCCATCTATGGTAAGCTTAGGACATCAATCAATTATGGACCAGATCAGGGAACTATGGGTGATACCTGGCTGTAGGGGTAGAAGGAGAAATCAGAAGCTAGTGCGTAACTTATGCCTTGTACACCCGATCAGAATTTCCAATGAAAAAAGTCAGACAGAATTTTTTCATCAGATATTCCGACCGTGTGTGTGCTCCATTAGATTTTTCCATCGGAAAACCAGACGGACTTAGAAAGGGAACATGTTCTCTTTTTTTCAGATGAATAAAATTTCTATCGCGAATTCCGATCATCTGTGTAGAACTCCGACGGAGAAAAAAACATGCATGCTCAGAATCAAGTCGACGCATGCTCGTAAGCATTGAACTTCAAGACAGCTTGAACAGAATTCCGTCGGAAAAATCCGTCGGAGTTTATCCCAATGGAAATTCCGATTGTGTGTAAGGGGCATTAGCCTTTCAGATGCTCACAATAATAGGTTTATCACATTTGGGTGGGCTTTCCATTCAGACTTAAGGCTATAAGTTCCACTGTGTTCAATGAATAAGTTGAGTTGAGGAATATAAGGAAAGTTTCCTTTCTGTCCCTACTTTTTTCTCATTGACATACTTGTAGGTTAACTGACTTCCACTGGCCCTGGTGTATCTGTATGAGCGCAGAAGGGACATTCGATTTTAAGCCCCTTTTGCAACAGACACTAAAGGCAAATGGACTGTGTACTTTGCAAAGTGCAGTTGCACTATGTAAGTGCAGTTGCTCCAGAGCTTAGTAAATGAGGTAAAGCTTCACTTTGCAAAGACCCAATCACATACAAGGAAAATAATAAAACAGCATTTTTGTTTGCGCATGATTGCATGGTGGAAGTCAGCAGAGCTTCTGCTCATTTACTGGAGAAACGGCACTTGCACAGTGCAACTGCACTTTGTAAAGTGCACTGTCTATTTGCCTGTGGTAAATCAACCCTGTCATACTTTGTAAGATTATTTATGAATTTTTTGGTGCATTTTACAATATGGAAACTAGAGCAAATGAAGTGTAGCCCTGAGCTGTAGCAGATCTAGAGCCTCTGGTAGAAAAAAAAAAAAACGGTTATTTAACCCTTTGAGTTTTCTCCAAAACTCATAAGTAGCTTTTAGGTTGGATGCAAGTTTGCCATGCATGTGTAGTATTATAAGAATTAAGTATGAATGATCAATATAAAGCTGGCCATACACTATTAGTGTTTTGTTTTGTTCAGTCAGTAGGCTGGCAGATTCCACCATTCACACAAATAAGTTAACCAACTGATCGATTTCAGTTGAGTTGGGACTGTCACACACTTATCAAAATTTGGCCAGTCCCTGCTGATATCTGTGCTCATCGGTCCTAATTTTACATAATATACAATAAGCCCCATGTCTGGTTACTTTATGCAGATGCTTTGCTCTTGAAATTCTCAAAGAAATCTGAGCTGTGGACGGCCCAGGAAACTCTTGTGCACTTTGGAAAAGATCCTAAAAAAGAAGGAAAACAGAGAAAGGCTTTCTGGATCTCTTTTCTACACCAGGATGAAACTCTTGGAAGGTATTTATACATGTACACATATATATCATTGTTCCGCTATGTGAATATAAACAAATATGAACCAATATCTCAATCAAGTGTTAGACCTTAAATTCAAGCTATTGTGATCACAACTATGAACCCATGAAAACAATTATAAAGTCCATATAAATTAAATGTCCATAAACATAAATGTTCAGTAAAAAGAAATTGTGTCCATCTTGTCCTTAAAACCCAATGGTGTGTAATCAGTGCTACCACCATCGCTAAAACCACAGCCTCTTACCAGATAATTAGACCCCAAATTATAGATGGTCTAACAAGGCATGAAGCTGCCTGGATCTTGCTTCAAGGATCTGATGACATCGAAAACACAGGTAGTATTCCAATATGAGACTCCAATTCAGTTCTCCTTCCTGCTCTGTGTTAAAACGAATGTAGGGTGGATAGATTGCTAGGTCTAAATACTGGTTAAGTATACTTGTACTAAATGTTAGTCTGCATAATTTTGGTGAAGTGACATGGGGTAGCACGGCAGTGGTAGGAATTTAAGGGCAGGAAGAGGACTCGGGGAGTCGCACCTGTGATGTGATTACAGCTGATTGGCACTGTGGATTTGTAAGCTATGCTATGTAACTGTTTGATGACTAAGTCTGGTTCTGTTGTACTCAATAATCTTTTCTTTGGATTAAAAAAAAAATGTAGGGAAAAACAAAATTCCAATAGTGTAAGGCCTCATACACACGACCGAGGAACTCGTCGTAAATGAAACATCGTTTTCCTCGACGAGTTCCTTGTCAGGCTTGTGGAAAAACTTGACAAGCTTTCTTTGCGTACACACTGTCAAGACCAAATCTCCTCGTTCTCAAACGCGGTGACGTACAACACATACGACAGCAGGGGAAGTTCGATTCCACTGGCACAACCCTTGGGGCTGCTTTTGCTAATCTCATGTTACTGCGTGTTAAGTAAAAGTTTGGTAAGAGACGATTTGCACTTTTCAGTCTGTTACAGCGTGAAAAATGTGTTATCTCTATTACAAACGCTACTTTTATTATACTTTATTCTGAACATGCGCGGGTTTCTAAGCATACACACGAACGTGTTTCTCGTCGAAAACCAGCCCGACGAGGAAATTGAGACTCCCGTCGAGGAAAAAGAGAACTTGTTCTCTTTTTTTCTCGTCGAGTTCCTTGACAGTTTTCTCCATGAAAAACATACACATGACCGTTTTCCTCCGCAAAAAAGCTCTGCCACCAAGTTTCTTGATGGATTCTGTTGAAGAAAACGGTTGTGTGAACGAGGTCTAATACCATCAATTGTTATAAAAGCAACTCTAATCTACTTACAAAGTTTCAGAGGAGTAAGTACATTAGACATTAAAAAACACAACTGGTGCCAGCTCCTGACAGGCGTGGGTAATGTCAGCACAGGCTCTGCCTCGTCTCGATGTACGTTTTGTCTCAATAGACGTTTTAATATGTGATTGAGCACTTGTATTTTCATGCTTTTTTTTGAGTGCAGCTGTGCATGTTTAAAGTTTGGTTTTAGCACTAAGTGCAGTTTTTATAGATTCACATATACAGTTGGGTGCATATATATTTGGACACAGGCACAATTTAATTTTTTTTCTGGTATTTACCAAAATATATTCAATCGAATTCAAGCTATAATTATATAATGGATATGGAGTGAAAGTGCACCCCCTCGGGTTTAATTTGAGGGTATGTACATTTAAATCGGAAGAAGGGTTTAGGAATTACAATTCTTAAGAATAGCCATCCCCCTTTTTCAAGAGACCAAAAGTAATTGGACAATTGAATCAAAAGCTGTTTCATGGCCAGGTGTGGGCTACTCGTTTGTTATTTCTTCATCAATTAAGCAGGTAAAGGGTCTGATTCTAAGTGTGGTATTTGCATTTGAAATCTATTGCTGTGAACCTACATCATGCGTTCAAAGGAGCTGTCCATGCAAGTGAAACAGGCCATTGTAAGGCTTCAAAAAGGAAACAAATCCACCAGAGAGATAGCAGCAACATTAGGAGTGGTCAAATCAACAGTTTGGTACATTCTGAGGAAATAAAAATGCACTAGTGAGCTCAGCAACATAAACATTTCTGAGTGAAGGACACTCTCCAGGAGGTAGACATATTATTGTTAAAGTCTACAACCAAGAGAAGACGTTACAAGAGCAAATAGAGAGGGTTCACCACAGGTGCAAACCATTCATAAACCAGAGGAATAGAAAAGCCAAATTAGACTTTGCCAAAAAAACATCTAAAAAAAACAGACCAGTTCTGGAAAAGCATTCTTTGGACGGATGAAACTAAGATTAATCTGTACCAGAATGACGGAAGAAAAGAAGGTTTGGATCAGCTCATGATCCAAAGCACACAACGTCATCTGTAAAACATGGTGGAGGCAGTGTGGTAGCATTAGCATGTATGGCTTTCAGTGGGACTGAGTCACTGGTGTTTATTGATGATGTGACAGAAGACAGAAGCAGCCGGGTGAATTCTGCAGTGTTTAGAGATATACTGTCAGCCAAGATTCAGCCAAATTCAGCAAAGTTGATTGTGTGGCGCTTCACAGAACAGATGGACACTGCAAAAGTAACCCAGGAGCTTTTGAAGGAAAATAAGTAGAATGTTATGCAATGGCCAAGTCAATCACCTGATCTCAACCCAATTGGGCCTAAAGTATGAAAATTGTGCAAATATATATGGACCTAACTGTATATAATTGTCTTTAATTTAGATAAATTGAACAGATAGGGGTCTATTTACCAAAGGCAAATAGATTGTGCACTTTTGCAAGTGCATTTGCCCCAGAGCTTAGTAAATGAGGTATCAAGGAAAATAATAAAAATGCATTTTTGCTTGCGCATAATTGGACGATGATAGTCAGCAGATCTCTCCCTCATTTACTAAGCTTTGGAGGAACTGCACAAAAGTGAACAGGCTATTTGCCTTTAGTAAATCAACCCCATGGTGTAATGGACGTGGTGCCCCCGCAGCCAGCCAGGCTTTCCTGTTGTGTATAAAAAAGTATGAAAGCTAATGAGACATTCAATATAGATAGTACATAAATAGTACATTGTGAACAGTACACTAACACACATCAATCAAATCAAATCAAATTAGCTTTACTGAAGCCAAACCAATAAAATATGGATTGCTATTAGTTTGCATGTGTACTGTGGGTCCTACTGTTTTTTTATTGACTAAGCCAAATGGAATCTCCTTGGATAATGCTCTTTATGGGTTCTTATGGTTAAGACCTAGTGTTGGGGACTGGGTGGGCGGCGATGAGGACGTGACGCGGGTGAGGGTGGGAGGTGCCGATTGCTCCATGGCTGCTAGCGGCGTCTGCCGCGCCGAGTCTCTGACGATTCCATCAACGGACCGACGGTCATCAGCGTGAGAGGCTGAGTAATCGGAGGACCGTGCGGGAGACTTATCCCCTCGCAAAGACCCGACAACGCGGTGATCGACCAGAGCGCCCCACGATCCCCAAGTGAACTGTATGTATCACATCGGACGGCCGAGCGGAGCACAGCGGACAGCACAGTGACACTATCAGCTGGGGCTACATCAAGGCTTCCCCCCCACGGAGCGGCATAGTCCAGCGGGGGTCGGCGAGATGAACTGGGGGATTGGTGAGGCGCTCAGTTGAGCCGAGTGGGGTCGGGCTCCCTGCCCCCCCCGGACCCCCCCCCTATTCTTACTACCCCCTTGTAATGAGCTTATGAATGAGCTTCTCTGCCTACTGTCATGTCTAATCTTGGGACGATTTCAGGTGTGGGACACTCTGGGGTCTAGCTGTTGATCCAACCCAGGCATGATATACTGAAAGAGCAGGAAGGATACATTATCTTTCTCTGGTTGTTTTATTTATTTGTTTTCTTTTTTTTTGGTTTGTGTTTCTGTTTGCTGTAAAACAACTGGGGGCAGTGCTATAACAGTAGAGAAGGGGTCCTGAGGCTGGGCGAGACGCTTAGTCGAGCCGAGTGGAGGAGGGGCGCCATCCCTCTCCCCCCCCCCCCTGGAGCCCCCCACCCCTCTGCTCTCATGTTCTCATGCGGATGTACCTTTTAATGCTCAGCTCTAGGAATGAACTCTGTGCAGTGTTCTGCGGATTACAAGTTGCAGGATTATTACCATATGGGAGGTGGCCGTTTCTATATTTAACGCCTTTTTGACATACCTGACGAAAGGTAAGCGATTGAGAAATTTGAGTAAAACTCTGGTGTACTTGCTACAGGGGCCAGTAAAGAGGACTGATGAGACTCTTTTTCTTTACATACAAACTTATCTTTTGCCTTATGAACACTAGCGGAAGGGGGCCCTCTACCTCACGATATTAAAATCAGTCTGAAGACACACAGGAAGGCTCAGGCCCATTTGTGTTGAGCAATAAGGAAAAACCGAACAGAAGCACCACTGTATTCTTCAGATATCTTGTTCACCTTATACATTTGATAAACCGTTAAAACTCCACACGCATAGCGAGCACCTTCTATTGTAAGGATAGATCCCGCGGGTGTAACAGCCCGGTCTAAAAGTTGTCGATGAACGGTGAAACAGAGGGGAAATCAATACCATTTCCCAGGAAAGCAGGATCAAACGGTCACGAGGTGTACCCTCTTTTTCTGTATAAATCTATCCACAGTTAAGTCAGTTCAGTCGACACCTGGACGCCGTACGCCCTTACTGGCATAGAGCCTGAGATAGACAATAAGGCTAGATTACTGTGACGAAGGGGAAAAAAAAGGACAAAAAAAAGAGAGGAAGCACAGAGAAAAAAAAAAAAGGGAAGAAAGAGAAAAATACTCAGGCCTTGAAGTAGGGGTATGAGCAAGGCATAGCAAAAAAAAAAAAAAAAGAAAAGAAAAAAAGAAAAAAAGAAAATAAATAAACAGTAATCTTTAAAACACCTTCAAACTGGGGAAGAGAATCAGACCCACCAACAAAAGCATAATGAATAGATCAACGAGGGGTGTAACCACCAAAACACCTAAAAACAATCCAGGAAATACTTCAATACAGCAATATATGACCCAAGAAGGGAGTCTTAAAAGCCCAGGTTTAGTAAAAAAAAATGAAAAAAAGAAGAGTGAGACAAGAAAGGGGGAGAGCAGTGTCGAGAGCTCCAGAGGAGAAACGACAATAGAAAGCGAACAAGAACATAGTAAATCTGTAGAGCAAGCCCAAGACACACAACCCCCCACGAAGGCAGAGATGAATACCATGCTATTGAGGATGGAAAATCTTATAAAAACCGAAATCAACAGAATAAGATTAGATCTAGGTGGGCTTCTGGAAAGAGTAGAAGTGACAGAAAGGAGAATAGAAGAACAGGACCAGGAAATAAAATTACTGAAAAAGCAAGTTAAGGTAATGAGTGACAATCAAAGAATGACAGCATACCGGTTAGAGGACCAGGAGAATCGCAATAGGCGGCAGAACCTCAGAATCCGTGCGATTGAAGAAGAAAAGGGGGAAGATCTTAGAGCAATTATGAATATAATATTTAACCCCCTGCTAGAGAAAGCAGCAGATGCGAAGCCCCTCAAGATTGAAAGAGTACACCGTATAGGAAATCCCCAACAGATAGAAAGATACGGACCAAGAGATGTTATTGTGCGATTTAGGAACTATGTGGACAAAGCGGAAATCTGGGGAAAGCTTAGGGGGAAACCGCCCCTGAGATATAGAGAGACTGAGCTCCAAATATTCCCGACCTGTCGAAAGAAACGTTGGCAAGGAGAAGACACTTGAAACCCTTGCTAGAGTTGATGCGGGCACAAAACATTAAGTACCAATGGGGTTTTCCCGCATGCCTCATCGGAATAAAGGGGGGTAAAACCCCTTGACTAAGACACTCGGAAGAATTGACGGAATTCTGCCATAAAATGGACTTAACAGTACCTGAGCTACCGGATTGGGTGGATTAGTCTAGTGTAGATTGTTTCCACACTTGATTAGGGCGGGGGGGGGGCGACAGGGGGGTGGGGATGAGGGGGGAGGGGGAGCAGCTAGGGGAGCACTTGGGTGCACCACCACAAGGGAGGAGTCGATGGTGAAGGCGAGGAGGCAACCAAGAGCGGCTCCCAGGCCAGGGACGGGCCAGGGGGATGGGAGGGGGAGGGAAGGGGAGGATTGGGGAGAGGGAGGGGGGAGGGAGGGGGACCATCTGAACGACTCCACAAGAAATTTCCTTAACGTGCAAAAAAAAAAAAGATATTAAGTTCCTCTCATATAATGTAAAAGGACTAAACTCTCATATCAAGAGACATAAAATTCTCTGTGAATTAACACAATATAAAACAGATATCGCTTATCTACAAGAGACCCATATTACATTGGAGTCCAATATAAAGTTGTATTCACCAGAATATCCTGTATGGTATTATGGAGACACAATTTCATCGCGATCCCGCGGGGTTGCAATAGGATTCGCTAGTAGAATCCAATTCACATTGGTGGACAGACAGACAGATCCCGAGGGGAGATTCTTGTTCTTGAAAATAAAACTAGGTGGGGAGGTATATACCTTGGCAAATGTCTACGCCCCCAATGTGAATGCGGTTAAATACATCAGTAAAACTCTGAGAAAATTAAAAGAATTTGAAGAGGGTCACGTAGTATTGATGGGAGATTTCAATTTCTGCATGTGCCCAAGCCTTGATAGTACGTCTGGTGTACAGGGGACTAATCGTGAACATCTAAAGATACTGACAAGACAAATGACACAAAATCAAATGGTGGATGTATGGCGAATCCTCAATCCCAAGGCCCGTGATTACACGTTTTTCTCACCTGTACATGGGACGTACTCGAGGATTGACTACATCCTCGTTGACCATAGACTTCTGGAGAGTGTGATTGAAGTAAGATTCGAGATCATGACGATATCTGACCACGCTCCTATAACCATGAAAATAAGGACCTCTATACCAAAAGCCACTCCACCAGAATGGAGATTGGATGAGAGTCTGTTGGGAGACGAGGAGGTGGTCGAGAGGATACAGAAAGAACTGGAACTCTACTTCCAGGAGAACGATAAGGAGGGTATTTCAAGAGCTTCCCTGTGGGATGCTCACAAAGCCTATATTAGAGGGATTTTTATTGCAGAAGGGGCAAGGAAAAATAAAATAAGAACTAGTAAATTAAAAACGTTAAGGGAGGAGATATACAGGCTGGAACAGGAACATAAATTTCAGGGGCAAAAGAGGGAAACACTTCATAAGCTAACTATAATAAGAGACGAATATAGAGCCGTGGCGGAACAAGAAACTAGGAAATATATAGACAGGACAGAGAGAGAAAGATATGTCTGGGGAAATAAACCTAGTAAAAACTTGGCTAGAATGGTAAGAAAAAAGAAAACCAGGAATTTCATTGAAAAAATTAGGAATGGGAATGGTGATTTAGTTTACGCCACAAATAAAATCGCGGACGCCTTCCGAAGCTACTATGAAGAATTATATGGTGTCCAACAAAAGATCAGGGACCCATGTGAAAAAAGGGATAAGATCAGGGAAGTATTACAGCAAGCTAGTCTCCCGAAGTTAGAAGAGCATGAGATAGTAGGAATGGAGGAAGCTATAACGGAGCAGGAAATAAGCGAGGTACTAAAAACCATTCCTAAGGGGAAAAGTCCTGGGCCTGATGGCTTTACGTCTGCTTATTTACAAAGATTTAGCACCATCTTAGTCCCTAGACTCTGTCAATACTTTAACGGACTGGGATCAGACTATGAGATGAGTAGAGAGGCATTAACAGCAACGATCACAGTGATTAAAAAAGAGGGAAAGGATAATACGGTTTGCTCTGGTTTCCGACCGATCTCACTACTGAATGCAGACACTAAACTATATGCAAAAATTTTGGCTGAACGTATGAAGGGACTGATGACAGCCATTGTCCACCCAGACCAGGTTGGTTTTATACCTGGGAGGGAGGGAAAGGACAATGGGGTTAGGGCACTTTTCCTCCTTGGGCAGATTAGAGAAAGAGGGATCCCCGGTCTATTCCTGTCGGTTGATGCTGAGAAAGCTTTCGACAGGGTAGACTGGGGGTTCCTGATACAAACTTTAGAAGCTATAGGAATAGGCTCAAGGATGATGAGGCGGATTAAAACCCTATATTATCATCCCTGTGCAAGGATCAAAATAAACGGATCTCTATCCGCACCTTTTGAGATGAAAAATGGGACCAGGCAGGGATGCCCCCTATCTCCCCTTCTTTTTGTCCTATCATTGGAACCCCTCTTGGCAATGGCCCGACACAATCCAGAAATTTATGGAGTAGAAGTAGGTGAAGATGAGCACAAACTGGCAGCTTTCGCTGATGACATTTTATTTTTCATAAGTAGCCCAAGAGTCACCCTCCCGAAATTAATGGCTACCTTAAAACAATATAGTGAGGTCTCAAATTTTTAAATAAATACAGCAAACACGGAGATCCTGAATATTAATATTCATAAAGAGGAAGAACTACATCTGCGGAAGAAATACAACTTCTCTTGGCAAAGAGAGATAAAGTACCTAGGTATAAAACTAGCAAATACTCTCAAGAAAATATATAGAATAAACTTTATCCCCCTTCTCGATGAAATAAAAAGAGAAATTAAAACCATATATAATAGACCTATTTCGTGGTTTGGGAGGATAAATGTGGCAAAAATTATCCTTATCCCTAAAATTTTATATAAATTTCAAATAGTCCGAATTCATCTGCCACCGTCATATATCAAAATAATTAACTCCCTTATAATGAAATACATCTGGAATAATAAAAAACATAGAGTCTCTGCGCAAATTTTAAAACGGATCAAGAAAAAGGGTGGTCTGGCAGTACCCGATATCAGACTGTACTACAACGCATCGGTCCTCACACGGGTCATAGAATGGGTGAAAGAGTCACAGGACAAAAGGTGGATAAGTATCGAATGCACATTAGCGAGGGCACAATTAGGGAGATTAATTTGGAACCCACCACATTATAGAACCTTACATATGTCAACACACGTAATTACACATAACGCCTTAAGGATTTGGGATAGATTACACAAACAATTAAAATCAAAATTTAACTCACCCCTTATAGACTTAAAAGAAAATTAATTTTTTGCACCGGGGACAAAAGAGGTAGGTGGTAAGTGGATTAAAAATAGAACACAGTTAAAAGATATAATATTAAAAGGCAAAATTATGTCGCTTCACGAAATTAAACTTAGGATTGAAACTGGGGCGCTGGACGAGTGGAGATACCGTCAGTTGGTGTCATTCGTCAAGCGCCTCCCACACCCTTTGCGGACACGGGAGGAGTACACTATATTGGAACAAATGTGTTGTACCGAAAGCTCAAAAGGTAACATTTCCAAAATATATAAATATCTGCAGAAAGTAGATGAGTCGGATACGATAAACTATATTCAAAAATGGGAGAGAGACTTAAGTGTTCCAAGGGGGAAAACGACCATAGCAAGAATTCTCAACTTGGCCCACACTTCGGCGGTAGATGTAAGAACCGCCGAGATGAACTTCAAATGTCTGACGAGGTGGTACGCCACCCCAGATAAAATTGCTAAAATTAGAGTAGGAGAGTCAGAGCAATGTTGGAGAGGCTGTGGGGCAAGAGGAACGATGGCCCACCTATGGTGGGATTGTATACAAATTAAAACGTTCTGGGGAAAAGTGCGGGACCTAATAAAAGATATAACAAAAAAAGAAGTAGAAGATAACCCATGGGTAGTCCTCTTTCATGGGGGGGATACACCAGTGAAGGAATATAAGGGATCATTGACTCCGCATTTGCTGAACTCAGCGAAACGATTGATACCCCTAAAATGGAGAAACTTGGAAAGCCCGCAAATATGGGAGTGGATTGATTCCGTTGAGGGTACATATAGGAGGGAGAAATTGAACTACGGTTTAGATAAGAACAAGGCAGGGATTAAGGATATTTGGGAACCATGGATTGGATTTAAAAAGTCTCTGAGATTTGCAGAAAATATGAGAGTGGAATGAATGTAGCGGTAAAGGAAATGAAAATACTAGGTGGAGTCGTGAGATGGTCTGGGGGGGGGGGAGGGCGGAGGGGGGGGGGGGGGCTTTTTCTATTGTGCCACGTTGTGATAATGGTAGCACTCTGTACCCATGATGAATGATCTAGCCTGATCTTGTCAAAGGGTAGAAAGAAGTTAAAAAACAAAACAAAAAAAACAAACTAAGGAATACATATAAAAGTATATCTTTAAAAATACCACAAATGATGCTAAACCTGAAGTAGAGACGGAATTATGAATAAAATCATGAGCAGGTCTCTTGCTGTGGTTATGTCTGACGTGGCAAAAAAAAAAAAAAAAAGACCTAGTGTTGGACTTAGATATGCCAGGCATATGCCTGGTAACAAATGTGGCACCTGATTAAAAAATGTTTTTATTAGAATATATCTGCTTTATCACATTTCCCATTAATCCAAACTATGTGTATGAATGTACCATACACCATGAACAAATCAGCCAGCTTACCTTTTTTTTTACTGTAAGCACATGTGAGGTTCCACTTTGGCATGGAGACCACTTGAGGACCCTCACAGCTGAGATTTCGGCTTTAATCCATAAAAGGAGGAGAAGAAATGCAGATGCTGCCAGCACCCTATATCACAAGAAAACACAATGGAATTAAGACAG
The DNA here is from genome assembly GCF_905171775.1 of Rana temporaria. Lineage (NCBI taxonomy): Eukaryota > Metazoa > Chordata > Amphibia > Anura > Ranidae > Rana > Rana temporaria. The sequence continues at coordinate 470,892,170 of NC_053489.1, read as the reverse complement.
GTTTTTAAACCTGGCTAATTTAGGTTTCTTTTGTAGAGCGGACAGCCGGCAATCATCCAGAAGTCCTATAGATAAAAGGTTGCTGAAGAGGGCCTCATTGGGTGGCAATAATGTGTGTGTAGTTTTGGAGAGGGATTTTGCACAGCACATAATGAAGTATCAAACATTTTGCATTCTCATGCACAGGCACTGTGAAAGTTTGCTCCTTCTGCCTACTTGAGTTGCCTTTTAGCCACCTGTTCAATTAGTCTGTTTTTCAAGCCAAGAAAGTTTTCAAGTATCTGGATGTGTGCATATTCTACCTACCTGAAATTCAGCGGTTTCTTCATAACCAGTTTTTATTCCACTTGAAAAAAAATATGCACAATACAATACGTTAATTTATATATACAGATTATTATACAGTATGCATATAGACTAATTATTATACAAATAGCAAGTATGCCCAGAAAGTCAGATACAGTAGTTTGCAGAGAAAAAGGTTTTCACTCCCGGAGAATGCAAAACAAGACTATAATTTACTGTATAGTTCACAAAAGATCTTTATGTGTCTCTATTGTAGGTATGTTGGGAAGGCTTATAAGACGCACAAGGAGCTGCTGTACCACTTCAACGACGTTGAGCGTCAGATGACTGCTCAGTATTATGTCACAGAATTCAACAAAAGACTCTATGAACAGAACATTCCCACTCAGATATTCTACATCCCTTCTTCTGTTCTGTTGGTAAGAAGCTCTTGAAGGGAAACATACAATATGTGTACAAAGAGGTTCAATATAAAAAAAAATTGAAGTGATTGCATCCACATGTGTGTGCATGCATTTAGCTTACCATTTTATTGTAGTGACTACGTATGAGCATAAAGGATGGCAAATTATTTGGGTTCTTGGATTGTTGGAGTTTGTTGGAAACCTTCAGTATGGAAACGTTTTATTGATGTTGCAGTTGTTATGACCAAGATGAATCAAGATATCTATTATATTAAGCTTTAGTTGTTTTAGAAGGTGGATTGAATGAGTTGTTTCAAATAGTGAAATCTCTGTCTATATATCGCCATTGTTATACAATTAGACCAATATGTCCCACTAACCATATTTCTAGCCCCATTACTTGCCTGCCATTAGTATAAAGCCAAGTTAGAGAGCTTAACATTTTTTAAAAAACTGCAACTAAAGAAAGCAGCACTCGCTCCAGTGATGTGAAGTCTGCAACCTCCCTAGTTGCCATCTTAGACCATCTTTATTGGCCTGCCCAGGAAGACATAACTCCTGCGCATGCACACAGAAGTTTAAGCATCTTAGCACCACGGCAAGATGAGATTGTACACTGAACTGTGAATTCAAAGGCATATTTTGCCAAGAGTGAGTGAGTGAGTGAAAAACTTTTATAGCGCTACACATGCGAACTGAATCGAACTGAATTGAGCTCAGAAGAGGTGGGTTTTGATCTTTCTCCTAAAGGCCAGGTGGTTCTCCTCCAACCAAATGGAGGTTGGTAAAGTGTTCCAAAGTCGAGGGCCTTGGACAGCAAATCTTCTTTCTCCTTTTGACTTGTATCTGGTTTTGGGGATTTGGAGTAAATTTTGGTTGGAGGATCGCAGAACGCGATTGGGGTTGTAGGCTTTTATTTTTTTCACATAGATATTGGGGGGCATTTCCCCAAATACATTTATGCGTTAGACAGAGTGCTTTGAAAGTGATTCTGTCTTTCACTGGTAGCCAGTGAAGGCATCTCAGTGATGGGGAGATTGATTCCCATGTTTTTTTCCCAGTCACAAGACGGGTGGCCGTATTCTGAACGACCTGCAGGCGAGTGATTTGGTACTTTGGGAGTCCAAGGTAGAGGGCATTTGCATAGTCCAGCCTGGAGTTAACAATTGGAGTTAAAGAGGCACACTTTAATTCAACTCCAATTCCAAAGAAGTTGGGACGCTGTGTAAGATTTACATAAAAACACAATGCAATGGTTTTCAAATCTCATAAACTCATATTTTATTCACAATAGAAAATAAAAAGCATATCATGTATTTAAACTGAGAAAATACGTCTCTGTAAACATCTGGGAACTGAGGAGTACAGTTGCTGGCAATGATTAAGCACAAGATGTTTGTGTGAAACGTGTCTACGTGACCTTGTGTTGGTGTATTTGGTGTTATCACTTTGAACAATAAAAAGCAATCGGAATTCCTGGATGTGCAGCCATTTCTTTTCTTACAAGAACAGTTGCTGGGGTTTTGGAAGAGGAATGTTGTCCCATTCTTGCCTGATGTTGGATTCTTACTGCTCAACAGTCCTTGGTCATCTTTGTCATATTTTCATCTCATGATAAGAAATGATTTGATACAGTAATGTCATCTGTAAGATTACAGTGTACTGTATGTGTTATGTTTTTTTGACTTTTTGAATTTGCCGCCGGTTTTCTTCCCCATGTGACACTCGCAGGGAACGGAGCCTGGCACATTGATAGATCGAGCAGGGGACACAGCCTACGCACACAGCGGGGGGACATCACAGGATCCTGGGGACAAGGTAAGTACCTTTCCCAGGATACTGCGATGCAATCCCGAGTGTGACCGCTTTTGGTAATGAAAATTCACCCCCCAGCCACACTCGGGATTACCGCCAGGGAGGTTAAGGGTTCCTCTGTGTTAAAAAGGTTGAGAAAGGCTGCTTTCAAGTGTACAGTAACTAAAGGCACAAGTTTCTTTTTCATTTTGGATTGAGTAATGGAGGGTTAGAACCCCTGTCGCTTTTTTGCCATCTGTGTACCATTAGGGTTTACATGCAATTCCTGTCCCATTGACAAACTCAGGAAGTGAGAGGAAATACCTACAAATTTAGGGAGTCCCTTAGCCCCCCCCCCCCAGGCCACCAGAACTAACCCCATTGGAAGATTTACCCTCTATTACTTTTCTGGGGACAACCCAAAATTTTTGATTTTCTTTCACTTTCAATGATAATAGTAAACAGGTCAAATAGAGAGGATGAATCTCCCTAATGAGGGTACAGATAGCAATAAAAACAATAAACGTACGTGTTACATGTCCACCCTATCTATAACTAAAAAAAACATTTTTCCTTTAGTAAATACAATTTTTTTTTCCAATCTTATGTCCAATATTGAGTGAAAATAGTATAACAAAATCACACACACATATATAAATACCATTCTTCCACCAATAATAACGACAACATTTGTATTTTTTATTGGTGGAAGAAGAAGGGTATTTATTAGGGTTTCACTGATACCAAAACCGGAATCGGGACCGATACTAAGCATTTGCGTGAGCACTTGTATTCGTGCAAATGCTCTGATACCTGAAACCGATACCTTTGCGGCATATACAAAATGAATGGGCTCAAATGGCACTGCAAAGAATCGCATGAACAAGAATATGGTGTGATTCCTGTCCAGATCACATGCGGTTTCCCCCACCGCTACTCTGTGATCCCAGGCTTGTAATAGTGACTTGAGCCTGCAATCACACAGGAGTGCATTTTTGCATTAATTTTGTATGAGCTCAAATAGCTCCGTAAAGGTATCAGTACTCGGTATTGCGAGTACTCAAACAAAAGGATTGGTACTCGTACCTGCCGGTAAAGAACGGTATCGGTGCAACTCTAGTATTTATAAATGTGTGTGACATATTTAACATTTATAAAGATATTTTGCATTTACCTAATTTAGCTTACTTGTTTTTGATACACCACATGTGTCCTGCGACAGCAGCTTCCCTTTGATTGGTATTCTAGTCACATTTTTCTTTTGTATTAATACATATGCTGCAGGGACCGCACTGACTTAGTGAGTTGGCATATTTCTATGGTTTAAACCATTTTACCTCTTTATTACATCCATTCCACTGGATATCACTGAGATCAAATACTGAATTGTTATATGAAAAAAATACCACACTTTTTTTTTTAAATACTGCATGCCTTATTTTTTGTGAATTGCAAAAAATCTTTTCTTGTACAAAGAGTTTTATTGAAAAAACACATAAACAAACAAAAAAAGAATACAAAAGAAAAAAGCAGTGGAGGACACACCATAAGCTTATCATATATCAGAAAAGATAGTCCGTAGACCTGAGATCAGTCCAGCTCCTAGGGATCCGAAAGCGAGTCCAGAAGGCCGGCAATAGAATGTCCTCAACTCAAGTGGCCTGCTAGATTGACCCAATGCTGGCTTAGGTAACATACCGGTTAACACACCGGGGTAAATGTAGAACTTAAAAGCACAGTTGTTATACGATACACAACCTTACAAAAATAATAAAAAATAAATAAATGAAATAACAACAAAAAAATTAAAAAAATAAAAAATAAAAAATTCAAGCAGGCACATAGCAGAGGATATCAGTATTCCAAATTGTAAATTAAATAATGCATCCTGTGTCCAAGGCCAACAGGACCAAGCCTGAGGGCCCAAGCCACAAAGAACAAAGAAAGGGAGGATGAAAAGAAAGAAAGCCAGCTAGAAAAGTAGCATGAACAAGTAGCAATGAAGAGAAAGAGGAATAGAAATAGGAAAGAACAGCAAGAAGAAAGTAAAAAAGAATAAAAGAAAATAGAAGAAAGAAAGAAGGAAGGGGGTCCACGGGGCGGGGGGAACAGAGACTCATCAAAGAGAAAGTAGTGCTGTCAAATCGTGAAGGGTGGTTGTAAGCCACCCAGGGTTGCCATACCCGGAGAAATTTATCGTGGGTATCTGCTAACACAGCAGTAAGTTTCTCATTAACCATAATATCATTAATGCAGTTTTTAACTGCTTCGAAGCTGAGAACCGGGGTCTTCCAGGCCCTTGCAATGATCAATTTAGTTGCAGTAAAAACATGCGCCGCCAACTGGCGTTCAGGGCGGAGAAGCTCCGTGATCGGTTTCCATAAAAGGGCCTCAAAAGGGTCCCTCTTTAAGTTAGTATCAAAGAGGTTGCGGAGCAACGCATAAACTCTAACCCACAATCTGCATACCCTGGGACAGGTCCACCAGACATGTGCCATCGTACCCTCCTGAGAGCATCCACGGAAACACAAAGGAGAGTAGGAAGGTATGAAACTCGCCAGCCTGGTCGGGGTATAGTACCACCTATAGAACACTTTATAAGCGTTCTCCTGAAAGAGAACATTCGTAGAACATTTAGACAATGCCATGGTCATAGCCTGCCAATCTTCCGGATCGAGTTGCTTCCCAAGCTCAGCCTCCCACTGAAGGTGATAAGGTCTCAAAGGCGGTCTCTTAGAATTGATAATCGCTGTGTAAATCAGAGATATGAGACCCGGGGAATGGGGGCGCGATCTACATAAGCTTTCAAAGGGGGTCATGGTATAGGGGGTAGGTTGGGATCTGATAAGGCGCTGAAGGAAATGTCGGAGTTGTAAGTATAGTTGTATAGTGTTCCCTAAGGGGAATATCATGGGAGGAACGTAAGAGTGAAAAAGAAATAGCAAAAAATCTTTTGAAGGACGCTATGAGCTATATTATCACAAATATATATATTTATAGAGGAAAACACCCCTTCATGAATTCATGAATTGAGCCCAATGTCTTTTGCACTTTCAGAAAAACACATGTTTTGCAAACAACTTGAGTTAAATATTCAGTAAACATGTAATTCATTTTCACCTATTCTCTCCGTTCAGATTATGGATGGCAGAACCATTTCAAGCTGTGTTAGTGTGGAACCTTACATTCTTGGAGATTTTGTAAAACTGACCAATAACACTAAAACAGTCAGAATGCAGTATAACGCTACCAAATACGGATTGGCGTTTGGACATTTTGTATATGAATTTTCAGAGAATTCTGATATAGTGGTGGATTTACAAGGTAAGTTGTTAATTATTTTAATATCTTATATTGTCAAATAGATATTGCATTCAGTGATTTTTTTGTTTTCCACAATGCTACAAGATTACACATTTATTGTATACCTTAAGTCACAAAAAGATGAATTGCCATCGGCTACTGTGGGTCACCGAAATTTGTACATTTCTCTGTGCTTTATTAAATAATGCTGTGGGTTGGTTCTTGGGTTGCCCAAAATTCTCACAAAATGGAACAGCAAATGTAACATGCTATGACTGTTCGCTACTCTCCAAAAATCCTAATGACTCATCTTTCTCATCTTCTCTTAAATGCAGTTTTGTTATTCCACTAAAAACAGAGTGTAATAAATGGAAGCAGGACAAGCAATTGCAATAAGGACATTCCCTTTTCCCCTTGAAAAAAATGTGTGCAGAAGTTTCACCAACATTTTTAATCCCTAGTTAAATCCCACACAGGGCCCATTGCACATAGCACTTACTCCTGTTTAAACCTGTGGTGTTGATTCTGAGCAGCATGGACACAAAACACAAGCCCACAAGCATACATGCTAGCTACTACAATAGATATCAGCGTAGTACCTGGATTGTGTTGTTGTGGGCTTGTGTTTTGTGAATGCTAATATAGTCATTCACAACACAAGTCTGCAGTTAAAACAATGGCAGTCTACTGGCTGGTGGGCAAGAGTGTCTGTGCTCTAGCTTTTTTTCAGTTAAAAAAGAAGATTGCAGAAAAGGCACAGAGCTTCTCAAAAAGGTGCCAGAGCTGCAGAATGAAGAGGGGGTAGCATCAGTGCTGCTTGTATTTCCCCCTTAGGAATGCCCATAAATTGGGGCTCGGCCTGGGGTGGAGCTACAACCAGCACTGACAGAACAAAAAATGTATATTTAACTAAAAATCACTGCACACATTGTGAACAAGTGCACAGGGCCCCCTGGGGAATTCAACAAGTTTTACAATTCTGGCGAAATTCTTCTTGGAGGTATATTTTAGCATATTTGTAATAAAAACTTGTGTTCTTTTACAGGATGGTTTACTGGAAGTAAGGAAGGAGAAGCAATTATTTACCTCACTGACCCTCAGATCCACTCAGTTAAGGATACACTAGCCTCCTGTATAAATTTTGGATATAAAGGGATATACATGTTTTTCAGTTGTCAGCATACAGAGTGCAATGAAATATGTCACAGACTTTCATTAACCAGACCCGACATGAAAGAATTAGAGGCGTATAGCAATAAAAGAACACAAAAGGACCGTCAACATCAGTTTACAAAGACCCAGAGTATGTAAAGTATTTGAGGAACATAACAATAAAAGAACACAAAAGGAACATTAATATCAGTTTACAAAGACCCAGTGTGTGTAATCATATATGTACCAGTATTGCACTTTGATAATACAGTAAAATTTGACATTTAAATAAGATTTGTTTCAAAATATACCTGCATTAAATATCTTTATGGAACTGCCTATTCCTTCAATCTGTAACAATAAAAGATTATTTTGGATTTAGATTTGAATTTCAAGGTCTGACATTAGCAGTAGTGGTGAAGTCCAAGAGAACTGGCTGCACATGTTACAGTATGATTGTACAATTTATCACGTTTTGAAAACTAAAGCTTTGTGGGTTCACTTAAGATCTAATGCGTATATATATTTTGTATGAAAAATTGATAGGGTACTTACCGTGCCATGGTTCATAGCAAAATAGAAGGAACCTTTCACAACCACATTGCCAAATACACGAGAACCTGGCAACCTTGGATACATCGCTTCTTGCTGACTGAGTTTGACTCCACTCTGCTTGAGCCCTAACGCCATGGTATTGCCCCTTTACCCCTTCCTCTACTGCCAGTACCCCTGGATGTCCTCCTCCCTTACTCCTACTCCCTTTCCATCTCCACTCTCTCACCTTTCACCACCAACGTCTGTGGACCTATGACTGTTTCCCTATTGGTCCATCATTAATATGTTTCTAAGTTTCAATCTATTTGATTTCATATACTGTAGGTTCTTCTGTTCATTATGTATTCATATGAATACATAATTAGGAGCCTACTCATTCTTGTTCCGTGTGTTTTATTGTTTTATTAAAGCTGCTGTGTCAGCTGATTTGCCTGTAATCTTTTTCAGCCTTCAATGAAACCTTTTGAACAGAAATGTTGATAGGGTACATCAACATTTTTTTTTGTAGGCCTAAACTGATTTTAAAAGTGTCCATACACCTGTCAGTCTGTTTGTTCAAACTCCTTTAGATTGGATATATGCTGACGGGGTTGTTTAGGTAGGCCAATTGTAGTACATAGTTGTTGATAAATCTAAAGGAACTTGCAGAGAGATTGTTCATTCAATCTATAATACAGTATGTGTGGAAATTTTAAAATCAAACAACCTAAAATGTCTTATTTTTTAAAACTAAGATATTTTCATTTTAGGACCATTTAACCTAAATCTGGATTGTGTAAAAAAAAGTATTACTAAACCCACAACAGTAAAATCTGTCCGTATATGCAGTAAAGCATGCTTGTTATAACCACTGTGAAACCTAAGGGTTTAATCCTCTGCACTGTGTAAAAAGGCTGTTTAATCCTATCTTCTCTGACCCTCCCCTTCTTTTACTGTCCCCAATCCAGCTACTGATAGAAAAGTGCCCTAGGAGGCATTCTGCTCAGTTTGAGGGCCAATGAGCACTGTCCAGACAGAGGGCCAGGGGTCATGCAGCCTCATAGGACAGTCAGAGCAGAATGAAAACTCATCCTACAAGCTTTGACTAGACACTGCTAGAAGTCGCAAGACTGCTATATACTGCTGATGAGAAAAGGTATTTAGCATCTTATATTTACTAAAATAATTGCATTTCCATTTTCTGTGTAATGTGAGAGACCAGAGTGAGGGTCTAGAGTTTAGTAACAGTTTAAATCTTGAAGTTGCATATATGCATACAGTATTGCAGAGAGGCATGATGAACTGTGTGTATTGGAGAGGCATGAAGTACTATGTGTAATAAAGAAGCACAAGGCTTTGTGTATAATGGAGAAGCATGGAACAATGCATGTAATAGCGGCATAAGGAACTGGGCACTGAGGCAATTTGTGTAATAGAGCTGTATCCACTACTGTGTGCAATAGAGGGGCAGAGAGAATGGAGGCAGAGAGGCAGGTAGAATTAAGCAAATTTCTTTCCAGCAACAGGAAATTTGCTCAACTCCCACATCAACACAGACAGTGTTAATACTGGAATCCCCCATGCTGGGCCATTGTCTTCTGTTGCAGCCTCTAGCAATAATCGCAGGTAAAACCCGGCATGCTGATTGTACCCAAGTTGATTGATCGATCAACTTGGTACATTCAGCCTTCCCTCACACGGTTCAGACCTGGTTTCTGTTGAACTTGCCGAGTTTTGAACTGTGTATGGCCTGCCTTGTATAACAATAACCTGATACAGGCAAATATGGTCTATTTAGGATATGTTCATGTATGTAGGCACTACCATGACCAATGCTCTCTGGCTGAACCTGTTCATGGGTAAGTGGATTGGTCCAGATGGATTTTCCTGTTGGCAACGTCATTAACCAGTGTGGTTCAAGTTACACTCTGGCTAAATGAGACTGGTAAGAACAATTGCTCACTAAGGAACTCTTGGTTAGGTAAATGTGGGCTAGCACTGTGTGAGTGCTGTCCTATACAGTAGGAGATTCTCACCTTACAAGGCACTTTCATAGCTGTATCATTGATGTTATTGACCTGTATTAACCATCATTTCCCTCCTTTCACTATATTTCTAATAGAGTTAGAATCATTGACATGGATATCCTGCTTGAGAATAAAGTTGATGAACCATCATAGCTGCTACTTAACCTCTTGCTACTGTAAACATACATCAGGATTTTTTAGTCTACAGGGTTGTCAATATATAATCTGGCCTAATGTAGCCAAGCCCCCCCCCCCCCCAAGGTATTTTTGTGCATTCAGTCTAAATATCAATATAATACTAAATACATGGCCCTCCTGTACCTTTTGTATTGAACTGTACTGTAGTTGTGTTGCCCCCCCCTATACATTGTAAAACGCTGCGTAAACGGTCGGCGCTATATAAATCGTGTATAATAATAATAATAATAAATACTAGTTCTCAGATGTGTGTACAAGCCTATGTACTCATATTTCTATAAACTGGGAATTTTAGTATCACATGCCTACTGAAACAATCTGCTGGTGCTTTATTGTTCATGCTGTAAAATGCTATTTGTTTTTGTCTATTATCATTTTTCTTTGTAAGATCTCAGCACATCTTGATAGATATGGATATATATGGTAGATATTATTGATTTATCTGCATATCCTGTTCGAATAAATAATGGTCCATGTTCTATAGCAAATAATCTCCTCTTTATATGCAAATAGGGCAGCTGTAGAGCCAGTAATCCAGAATATTGGATAATCTGTGCAATATGACCCTTTATATCACCCTAAGGCATTTACATGCTTTTAGTGAGTGTTCAACAAATGTTCAGAATATCCTGGAGCAAGTAGCTGTAACTTACAATACTGCAGTAGATGATGGCAGCATGCTGTGTGGATAAAGGGCAAGCTGCTATGTGCACAGCCTTATACAACCCCCTGCAGTGTTTGAATATGCATGCTTTTTTTTTCTACATGCTACTTATGCAATCTAAGCAACTTTGAAAATACTACATTTTTAGATGTTGTTATTCTTTCAAAAACATACAACTAACACCATAGAAGGCTAAGCTCACACTCGGCTTCTTCAGACTTTTTTTGCAGAATTTTTTCACGTGTTTTTACAGATGTTTATTGGCATTTTCAGGTGTGCACCATTTTTTGTTTAGGCCAATGCAAAGCAGGTTACTAGGAGGAGAAACTGGTTGTTAGCCGAAAAAAATACATTGGGCCAGATTCACAGAAGAGATACGATGGAGTATCTCAGATACACCATCGTATCTCGGATTTTTACTGGTCCTATCTATGCACCTGATTCATAGAATCAGATACGCATAGATAGGGCTGAGATCCGACAGTGTCACACTGTGTTACACTGTCGGATCTTTTTTTTGATTTAAAAATGGCGTCGGGGGCGTTCCCGCTGATTTACACTGAATAATATGTAAATCAGCGAGATACGCGAAATTCACGAACGTACGCGGACCCGACGCTGTGTTCTTGCGTCGTTTCCGTAGCGCGGTACCCGTCGTATACTTACCCCTGCTAAAAGCAGGGGTAAGTATTGTTAAGTATGGCCGTCGTTCCCGCGTCGATTTTGAAATTTCCTACGTCGTTTGCGTACGCCGATTCACGAACACGCGTGTCGCAAGTCCCGCTCACGTCGCAACCACTGACGTCCTATTGACGTCAGTGGGAGCAATGCACGCCGGGAAATTCCCCGGACGACGCATGCGTATTTAAATCGGCGCGGGAACGCGCCTGATTTAAATATGACACTCCCCTAGCCGCGGAATTTGAATTCCGCTGGGGGAGTTAGGATCCGCCGTCGCAAGTTTGGAGGTAAGTGTGTTGTGAATTTGACACTTTCCTCACAAACTTGCGAGGGCGGATCTTAAAACACATAGGTTACACGGATCTAAAGATCCGCTAACCTTTGTGAATCTGGCCCACTACCTCCATTTTTCAGGCACTCCCATTGTGGGACCACAAAGTGCTGAGATGTGAATTGAATAGCTGCATAAAATAAAATGGAAATCTTTTGGTTGAGTATTGTCATGCTTCTTTAAATACACATCAAATCAGTTGTGAATAGGGGTAAGAAAAAGTTTTTTGCTAACTAATAACTAACTTTGCTGGACAATATGGACAAGCATGCCAAAATGGAAGTATCAGGTGTATTTTCTCCTTAAAGAGGATTGTTGGTCCTGTACTTTTATGTGATGACGTCGGCCAAGGGCAGCCATATGACCAGCAAAAGGAGCGGCCTGCCTTAGTGAGGAATGAGGTAAACAATTCTGCCTACACCATGCCTCTAGACTAAATGAGCATTAGAGCCATACTATACAGGAAGGAGGAGTCTACCAAAAGGTGACTTGTTCTTTTAGTTGACGAGAGATTAGCGTTTTGCTTTGGAAGTTCATATAGATTCAACTTTTCTTTAATTATCTGTATAAAGAAAATATAAGTATTTTTTCCAAATAAACATTTGTTACAAGGTGAATAAATGACTGTCAGACTTCTAATCCACTAGCTGGTGTCTTGGTAGGCTGGCTACTCTATTGCACAATGTGTAATAGTATGTGACATATATAAAGCTGAAGACAAACGCCTAATGTTTCATTTATTCGTAACTTGCAGAAGCATCAGATATTGCCTAAGGGCTCTTTAGCATCTCATAGGGACACCAGATACAGCTCAAGGCTTTGCCTCAAGTTATTTCCTAATCTTTCCATGCTTTTAAGCCATGTATATGATTTAGATCATACAGTATGCCATTGAATTCATGTCTCCATATGGATCAAAGACCATATTACAGGTTCACACTCCTATGTTGATGGGTGACCTGCTTTGATGGGGTCTCACAGCTGACAACATTTAAGTGGAGCGTGGACTCTTTGAAATAACCACTAAATAGTGTTTCTTTTTTAATACTAATGGTATACAAAGAAATTATATATTTTATATTTTTAATAGCACTATGCAGATATTTTCTGGGTTGCAAAATAACTGTTGCTTGCAAATCCAGCATTGTTTGAGTAGTCTGATTTATCCTGTGAACTCTTCTTTACTTCATAACTGTGGTTTGATTTTTAGTACACATTTAATACCGGAGAAAATTCGAAATATTAACACTGTATTCTGCAGTAAAATTATTTATAATCTGCAAAAAAAAAACTTAATGGATTATGTTATGTCCTCTATAGCACATCATTTACTTGGGCTGAGAGTGTTCCTACTGTACAAAAACTAAAAACGTCAGGTGAAGATTATTTGGTGAGATTTTTAATCCGAGATCTTAACATGTGGTCATTTATGATACAACATTCGTGATGCATGTAAATCTTCATCACAGTATACACAATATATCATAAGTCCTGTATATACTTTCAGTGAATGTGTGATTTTCTAATGTCAATGTAGGTGACAGATAAACAGGCAGATGAATGGAAAGTAATATCATATCAATGTCCTTAGTATATCATGCTGATTCGATTGCACGTCCCTCTCACTTGTTCCAGAAACTAATGAAGGGGTCAGAGACAAGTCATATACATAACACAGCATGAGTCTTCCTATTTACAGCCCATCTAATGCCAAATAAAAACCTTATTGAACCACTTTAAAGTGTCCTATACACCGACCCCATGGTTTTACAGCTTTAATTATGGCAGTGTTATTGAAAGGGCTATACAAACATAAAATACAACATTTTAGTCTTTCACAAACCATTATTGCTGTTTGTGACATACAGTTAAAGGTCATATATTGAATTGTAGGTTAATTCACATAATGAAGCACTTGGAATGCTAAGTTACTTGACGTTGTGATAAAACTGCACCCAAACCTCATATTGTCCCAAATTTTAGCCCTCAGCTGCTGATTGGGTAGATGTGTAAAAGTGGAGAATTGATTGCACATTCCATTTTGGTGTCCTGGCAAAAGTGTTAATGTTTTAACTTCTGTAAAACTACACCTGCATCAAATAACACACAATGGTGTTCCATTGTAAACAGATAGTTCCTGTCTATAAAATTACCATTCCAAGGGAACCTACCCCCAAACACCTCCTAAGAGAGCAAGTTAAACAATAGAGTATGTACCACATTAGCAAAAAAAAAAAAAATGTTACTATAACAAAATATTAATTCAGTTAATATCAAGTCATTTTTATTATCAAAGCACCAATAAAAGTATGCATAAAGCAGGGCCCCGCATTTGACTGTAGGTTCTAATAACTTAGGTAAGATAGAAATAACACAAATATTAAGAACACCAGTGTGTACATATCCAAATCCATTAAAGTTCTCCAGAAATCTATATAGTGTATATTATGATAGGCTCTTAAATTTCCTGTCAACAATAGGAATCTCATTCCTCCTATATTGAATTGTAGTGTAACTGTACTGTCTGCCCTCACGTTGTAAAGTGCTGTGCAAACTGTTGGCGCCATATTAATCCTGTATAATAATAGTTATATGTATAGATCCCACTCATCTGGATTTGTATCCCATCTGTGGCAAGACTTTTCCAGGATGAAGTGGACCTGCAGGTTGAAAGCTTTTTGTCCATAGCTTGGACTTCCATAGTTTTGCACACCTTTCTAAGGAAGTCCAAGCTCTGGGCCAAACAAATTAGACTTACACCGGTAGTTCTGCTGACTGTGGGATTAATTTATTAAAGCTGGAGAGTACAAAAGCTGGTGCAGTTGTGCATGGTAGCCAATCAGCTTCTAACTGCAGCTTGCTCAATTGAGCTTTGACGATAAAACCTGGAAGCTGATTGGTTTCTATGCAAAGCTGCACCGGATTTTGGACTCTCCAGCTTTAGTAAATCAACCCCAGTATGCTTTGCCCTAAGGTAAGAATGATACATATTCCTATGATCTCTGAGGAACTATTGGATTGTATGAACCTTTGAATGGAGCCAGCTAGCCTATGCTTCTATACTCAGACTGTGCAGTTCCATTACCTGGCTCTGCTATGTATTTGGATTTCAGAATACATTTTACACCATATTAATTTCCCTGGCTGTTATACATTGGGATTTTATAAAACCTGGAAGCTGATTGGTTTCTATGCAAAGCTGCACCAGATGTTGCACTCTCCAGCTTTAGTAAATGAACCTCAGTATGCTTTGCCCTAAGGTAAGAACAATACATATTCCTATGACCTCTGAGGAACTAATAGATTGTATGAACCTTTGAATGGGGCCAGCTAGCCTATGGTTCTATACTCGGACTGTGCAGTTCTATTACCTGGCTCTGCTATGTATTTGGATTTCAGAATACATTTTACACCATATTAATTTTCCTGGCTGTTATACATTTAGCCCGAGTGCTTTCACAGTAGGGCGGTGCGCTTGCGGGACGTTAGAAAAACTCCTACAAGCAGCATCTTTGGCTCAGTTTGGGAGTGCTCCAAAACGCCTTGCCCATTAAAATGAATGAAAAGCACTGCAACACGGGTGCGTTTAAACCCTTCTTTGGCCATTAGTGGCCGAAAAGCGCAACTTAAGGCCCGTACACACGGTCTGACTTTTTGCCAACAAACTTCAAAATCTGCAAGTTTTCAAATGTGTCCGATCGTGTGTACGCTCCATCGGACCAACTTTTTCGGGTTTCATCGGACAAAAAGTTCGGTCTACAAACGGACAAACTTTACTTCAACAAAAGTCCGATGGTGCTTAGTCCGACCGTGTGTACAGCAAGCAATCGGACTTTTGTACAAAGTACAAACATGCATGCTCAGAAGCAAAGACCAGCCGGAAGCGTTCTGTCTGGTAGAACTAGCGTTCATATTTGAAAGAGCACATTCGTGACGCGAAATCAAGAAAAGCAGCGTACATTCTCTTCTTCTTAATAATGTGATAATACTAAAATCTGCTTTGCTGGTGATACTGACGGAGTAAAAACAAATGTCTTTACTTTGGATTAGTGTATTTTGGTTATATGAATCAAAACATATTTTTATATATTTTTTTTGTGGGTCAAGTTAGCACAACCCCATTGCGCAACATGTCTGCTTGATGAACGGACGTTCAGAAATGAACAAAATTGCACGAAACTGAAAATCACAAATGCACACAGACAAAACCTCTACTAACTCTCAATTGGCAGAAGGAACCCAAAGGGTGACGCCGGAGAATGGAACTTCCTCTTTTAAACTCTCGTCAGTACGTTGAAACGTCACTACGTTCGTGTTTGTTGCAGAAAAAGTCTGAGCGTGTGTATGCTATGGGTGTGACCGGACAACTCCCTTCGGACAAAAATCCAAGGGAATGTTTGTTTGATGTCCGACCATGTGTACGAGGCTTTAAACAGTGCTTAAGTACTGCTAAGACGAGGGGCACTTTAGCGTTAACACTCTGGCGGCCCCAGTGTGAAAGTAGCCTTAGTTAATAGGGTCAAATCAATGATCATTTTTAACTGTATATGTGAAAACAATTGAAGGAGTAGGAAGGAAAATTGTTCTCGAACAAACAAAAAAATTGTTCTAAATGTGAAAGTGATTTTTGTTCGTTCGAAAGTCAAATGTTAAAAACAAATTACATTTTAAAGTCCTATTTTTTTAGATTCTTTAGAAAAAGTAGCAGTACAGAATGGTAGATGTGAAAAAAAGACAGCACTGTGCCCAGGTGTGTGTTAAATTAATCTATCCAAAAATAAACCAAATTCAATCCTATAATTTCTCTCCAATGATTTTGGATGTGTTAGTGGTACTGATATCTAAAAGAATGTGATGAAGAAAAGACGGTGATGGCATGTAAAAAATGTGATAAATAAAAATTATAATATTGTGATGTGTGATAAAAGGTGGGTAATTAAACCCACTTAAACATTGACTTAAAATTATTATCTATGTCAAACCAAAAAAAAAAAAAACATTCAAATCCATAAAGTGTCCCAAACTGTGAAAAAAAAAATGAAAAATATATAAAGTGTCAAAAAACAATGTGTATCAAAGTGCTACAAGAAAAGTAGCAGTTTCTTCAAAAATTTTAACACCATGCCAGGTAATGTATCCTACACAACTTATGATCGAGATCACTCACTGATGTTAGTGGCTGATGATGAGGAATCAGCAAGCACACATTTTCTCTTTAGCAGGATGCAATACTCTGCAGGTCAGTAGTTGATGATCTAGGATCCCAATTGCAAATAATCTTGGCAATTTCCTTTCCTTTTCAAGGCGCAATAATCTGCAAATCCAAAAACAGCCACTCCCGATTCTCCTCCACTTTTAAATAATCGATGTCTCCAGAGAGATGTAAACTGGAATAAAAAAATAGCATAGCATAAAATCCTTTAAAACAGGTTTCTCATTTTATTTAACCACATAGCACTCACATTTAAGAGTGTCTTTCGACACTGGTAAAACAGGCATAAGTTATATGTATCTATCCCTGTGAGGATGTCTATACAATGAAACATATGTAGGGTGAGCTGTCGGAGGCTTCGTTACCACACTACATTGGAGGTCTGCTCAAGGGATCGTGAGATCCAAGATTGGTAAAACAGGCATAATTTATATGTATCTATCTCGGATCTCACGATCTCACGAACAGACCTCCAATGTAGTGTGGTAACTAAGCTTCCGACAGCTCACCCTACATACGTTTCGTCGTATAGACGCCCTCACAGGGATAGGTATATATAACTTATGCCTGTTTTACCAGTGTCAGGAGACACTCCTAAATGTGAGTGCTGTGTGGTTTAATAAAAGGAGAAACATATTTTAAAGGATTTTATGCTATGCTATGGCTGTTTTTGGATTTGCAGATTATTGCACCTTGAAAAGATAAAGAAATTACCTGTTGGATGTCAAGATTGTTTGCAATTGGGATCCTAGATCATCAACTACTGACCTTCAGAGTATTGCATCCTGCTAAAGAGAAAATGTGTGTTTGCTGGTTCCTCATCATCAGCCACTAACATCAGTGAGTGATCTCCATCATAATTGGTGAAGGATACATTACCTGGCATGGTGTTTCAATTAATGAAGAAATTACTACTTTTCTTGAGGGAGTGAACAAATTCCATTGAACTTTTTTTTTATACAGACATTGTTTTTTAACACTTTATATACAGGTCAAACTCGAAAAATTATAATATTGTGCAAAAGTTCATTTATTTCACTAATGCAACTTAAAAGGTTAAAGCGGTGGTTCACCCTAATAAAACATTTTTTATAGCATTAAATTAGGCATAGTAGCGCGAGCTACAGTATGCCTGTATTGATTTTTTTAGCCCCGTACTCACTGTGCAATCCTGTATAGAAGATTCCGACTCCCCGCGGGGAATGGCCGTTCCTATCAAGAGGGAGGATGATTGACGGCCGGCTATGGCACATCACGCTTCTCCGGAAATAGCCGAAATAGGACTTGGCGCTTCACGGCACCTGCGCATAGTCTGTGCGCAGGCGCCGAATAGCGCCGTGAAGAGCCGAGACCTGTTCCGGCTATCTTCGGGGAGCGTGACGTGCCATAGCCGGCCGTCGATCATCCTCCCTCATGATAGGAACGCCCATTCCCCGCGGGGAGTCGGAATCTTCTATATTGGATTGTACAGTGAGTACCGGGCTAAAAAAATCAATACAGGCATACTGTAGCTCGCGCTACTATGCCTAATTTAATGCTAAAATGTTGTTAGTGTGGGTGAACCACCGCTTTAAACTAATATATGAGATAGACTCATTACATGCAAAGCAAGATAGTTCAAGACGTGATTAGTCATAATTGTGATGATTATGGTTTACAGCTCATGAAAACCCCAAATCCACAATCTCAGAAAATTAAAATATTACATGCAATCAATAAAACAAGGATTGTACATAGAACAATATCGGACCTCTGAAAAGTAGAAGCATACATATGTACCCAGTACTTGGTTTGGGCCCTTTTTGCAGCAATTACTGCCTCAATGCGGCGTGGCATGGAAGCGATCAGCCTGTGGCACTGCTGAGGTGTTATGGAAGACCAGGATGCTTCAATAGCGACCTTCAGCTCTTCTGCATTGTTCGGTCTCATGTCTCTCATCTTTCTCTTGGCAATGCCCCATAGATTCTCTATGGGGTTCAGGTCAGGCGAGTTTGGCTGGCCAATCAAGCACAGTAATCCCACGGTCATTGAACCAGGTTTTTGGTGCTTTTGACAGTGTGGGCAGGTGCCAAGTCCTGCTGGAAAATGAAGTCAGCATCCCCATAGAGCTTGTCTGTGGAGGCAAGCATTAAGTGCTCCAAAATCTCCTAGTAGATGGCTGCGTTGACCCTGGACTTAATGAAGCACAGTGGACCAACACCAGCAGATGACATGTCTCCCCAAATCAACACAGACTGTGGAAACTTCACACTGGACTTCAAGCATCTTGCAGTGTGTGCCTCTCTATTCTTCCACCATACTCTGGGTCCTTGGTCTCCAAATGAGATGCAAAATTTGCTCTCAGAAAAGAGGACTTTGGATCACTGAGCGACAGACCAGGTCTGTTTTTCTTGAGCCCAGGTAAGACACTTCTGACGTTGGTTGTTTTTCAGGAGTGGCTTGACAAGAGGAATACGACATTTGAAGCCCATGTCCAGGATCCGTCTGTGTGTGGTGGCTCTTGATGCACGGACTCCAGCCTCAGTCCACTCCTTTTGAAAGTCCCCAACACGTTTGAATGGCCTTTTCCTGACAATCCTCTCCAGGCTGCGGTCATCCCTGCTGCTTGTGCACCTTTTTCTTGCACACTTTTCCCTTCCACATAACTTTCTATTAATGTGCTTTGATACAGCAATTTGGGAACATCCAACTTGTTTTGCAATTACCTTTTGAGCCTTTACCTCCTTATGAAGGGTGTTAATGATGGTTTTCTGCACAACTGTCAGGTCAGCAGTCTTTCCCATGATTGTGATTCCTACTGAACCAGACTGAGAGACCATTTAACCACTTAAGACCCAGACCAATATGCAGGTTAAGGACCTTGCCCCTTTTTGCAATTCGGCACTGCGTCGCTTTAACTGACAATTGCGCGGTCGTGCGACGTGGCTTCCAAACAAAATTGGCGTCCTTTTTTTCCCACAAATAGAGCTTTCTTTTGGTGGTATTTGATCACCTCTGCGTTTTTTATTTGTTGCGCTATAAACAAAAATAGAGCGACAATTTAAAAAATAATGCAATATTTTTTACTTTTTGCTATAATAAATATCCCCAAAAAAGATATAAAAAAACATATTTTTTTCCTCAGTTTAGGCCGATACGTATTCTTCTACCTATTTTTTGGTAAAAAAAATCGCAATAAGTGTTTAACCGCTTCCAGACCGCCGCATGTAGATATACGTCGGCAGAATGGCACGTACAGGCACATTGGCGTACCTGTACGTCCCTGCCTTTACGCGGGTCGGGGGTCCGATCGGGACCCCCCCCGCTACATGCGGAGGTCGGATTCCCGCGGGGAGCGATCCGGGACGACGGCGCGGCTATTCGTTTATAGCCGCTCCGTCGCGATCGCTCCCCGGAGCTGAAGAACGGGGAGAGCTGTATGTAAACACGGCTTCCCCGTGCTTCACTGTGGCGGCTGCATCGATCGAGTGATCCCTTTTATATCCCTTTTATCGATGACGTCAGTCCTACAGCCACACCCCCCTACAGTTGTAAACACACACTAGG
Organism: Rana temporaria; assembly: GCF_905171775.1. Classification (NCBI taxonomy): domain Eukaryota; kingdom Metazoa; phylum Chordata; class Amphibia; order Anura; family Ranidae; genus Rana; species Rana temporaria. The sequence goes on along the minus strand of NC_053489.1, from coordinate 470,872,018 downwards.
TGAACCCTAACTCCTACATCGCCCCCTGTGGTTAACTCCCAAACTGCAACTGTCATTTTCACAATAAACAATGCAATTTAAATGCATTTTTTGCTGTGAAAATGACAATGGTCCCAAAAATGTGTCAAAATTGTCCGAAGTGTCCGCCATAATGTCACAGTCACGAAAAAAAACGCTGATCGCCGCCATTAGTAGTAAAAAAATAAAAATAAAAATTCAATAAAACTATCCCTAAAACGATAAACGATTTTTGCGATTTTTTTTTACCAAAAATATGTAGAAGAATACGTATCGGCCTAAACTGAGGAAAAAAAATGTATATATGTTTTTGGGGGATATTTATTATAGCAAAAAGTAAAAAATATTGCATTTTTTTCAAAATTGTCGCTCTATTTTTGTTTATAGCGCAAAAAATAAAAACCGCAGAGGTGATCAAATACCACCAAAAGAAAGGAAAAAAAGACGCCAATTTTGTTTGGGAGCCACGTCGCACGACCTGCTCAATTGTCTGTTAAAATGACGCAGTGCCGAATTGTAAAAAACCCTTGGGTCATTTAGCAGCATATTGGTCAGGTCCTTAAGTGGTTAACGATTGGTTTGCGCAAAATTTATAGCGTTTACAAAATAGGAGATAGTTTTATGGCATTTTTATTAATATTTTTTTTTACTACTAATGGCGGCGATCAGCGATTTTTTTCGTGACTGCGACTTTATGGCGGACACATCGGACAATTTTTACACATTTTTGGGACCATTGTAATTTTCACAGCAAAAAGTGCTATAAAAATGCATTGATTACTGTGAAAATGACAATTGCAGTTTAGGAGTTAACCACTAGGGGGCGCTGTAGGGGTTAAGTGTGACCTCATATGTGTTTCTAACTGTACGGGGGCTGGACGTGTGACGTCATTGATCGTCTTTCCCTATATCAGGGAACAGACAATCAATGACACTGCCACTGTGAATAATGGGGAAGGTGTGTTTACACACACCTCTCCCTGTTTTTCAGCTCCTGTGACCGATCGCGGGACACCGGCGGCGATCGGGTCCATGGGTCCTGCGGCCACGGTCACGGAGCTTCGGACCGGGTCGCGTGCGCGCCACCCACGGCTGGGCTCTTCAAGGCAACGTACCTGTACGTGCCTGTCCCCCGCCGTGCCATTCTGCCGACGTATATATGTGCAGGAGGCGGTCCTTAAGTGGTTAAAGGCTCAGGAACCCTTTGCAGGTGTTATGGCTTAATTGGCTGATTAGAGTGGGACACTTTGAGCCTAGAATATTGCACCTTTTCCCAATATTCAAATTTTCGGAGATTGTAGATTTGGGGTTTTCATGAGCTGTAAGCCATAATCATCACAATTATGACAAATCATGGGACACTTTATAGATTTGAATGTTTTGTTTTATTGGTTTGACATAGATAATACTTTTAAGTCAATGTTTAAGTGGGTTTTTACCCACGTTTTATCACATGTTGGTGTGGTCACTAGGGATGAGCCAAATACCCCCCCCCCCCCCCGTTCGGTTCGCAACAGAACCTTCGAACGGACCGACCGTTCGCGCAAACATTTAGAACCCCATTGACGTCTATGGGACTCGAACGTTCGAATTCAAAAGTGCTAATTTTAAAGCCTAATATGCAAGTTATTGTTGTAAAACTTCTCTGAGAATCCGCGTCTTGCCCCAGGGAACATGTATCAATGGAAAAAAAGTTTTAAAAACTGTCGTTTTTTCTGGAGCACTGATTTTAATGATGCTTAAAGTGAAAAAAAAATGAAAAATCGTACCTGCTGAGTGTCTATAGTATGCCTGTGAAGTGGCACGTGTTTAGAACTGTCCCTGAACAAAATGAGATTACTATAAGAAAAAAGTAATTTAAAACTGCTTGCGGCTTAAATTTAATGTCAGGTCCCTGCAATATGGATGAAAATCATTGAGAAAAATAGCACAGACACAGACAGTACACACACCACGTAGCTTTATGTGCACACTGCAGAGGACACGGGCAGTACACACACCACGTAGCTTTAGGTGCACACTGCAGAGGACACAGGCAGTACACACCACGTAGCTTTAGGTGCACACTGCAGAGGACATGGACAGTACACACACCACGAAGCTTTAGGTTGCACACTGCAGAGGACACAGGCAGTACACACCACGTAGCTTTAGGTGCACACTGCAGAGGACACGGGCAATACACACCACGTAGCTTTAGGTGCACACTGCAGAGGACATGGACAGTACACACACCACAAAGCTTTAGGTGCACACTGCAGAGGACACAGGCAGTACACACCACGTAGCATTAGGTGCACACTGCAGAGAACACGGGCAGTACACACTACGTAGCTTTAGGTACACACTGCAGAGGACACAGGCAGTACACACACCACGTACTGTAGCTTTAGGTGCACACTGCAGAGGACACGGGCAGTACACACCACGTAGCTTTAGGTGCACACTGCAGAGGACACAGGCAGTACACACCACGTAGCTTTAGGTGCACACTGCAGAGGACAGGCATTACACACCATGTAGCTTTAGGTGCACACTGCAGAGGACATGGGCAGTGCACACACCACGTAGCTTTAGGTGCACACTGCAGAGGACACAGGCAGTACACACCATGTAGCTTTAGGTGCACACTGCAGAGGACACGGGCAGTACACACACCACGTAGCTTTAGGTGCACACTGCAGAGGACACAGGCAGTACACACCACGTAGCTATAGGTGCACACTGCAGAGGACACAGGCAGTACACACCACGTAGCTTTAGGTGCACACTGCAGAGGACACAGGCAGTACACACCACGTAGCTTTAGGTGCACACTGCAGAGGACACAGGCAGTACACACCTGTACCACAAATATAACAAAGTACAGTAAAGTCTGAAGAGAGAGACAACACTAACCTTACTTGAGATGACTTCTTGCTTGGAGGAAGTCGGGTGGGAGGTGGTTATTTTTCGGAGGGAGAGTCCCCCTCCATAAGAACATTTGGGAGATCTACTTCAGGTGTCTCTTCTTTGTCTCTTAGCCGCAGGCTCAGTTTTGGTGAAAAATCTGTCCAATATCATTTGTCTTTTTCTGCGCTGCATAACCCGCCGGAAATGAGAGACCACGTTATCGTTCATGGATTGGATTAATGGATTTTATGGCACCACTGCTAACCTCCTCCCTGTCTTCCTCTTCCTCAGTGGAATGCTCCTCAATAAGCGCCTTGTGCTGCTCACTGTGAAGTTCAGAAAGTTCTTCCATGGTCAGCTCCTCCTTATGTTGCTCAACAAGCGCCTCTGTGCCTGCACCATCGACATCCAGCCCCATACTGTTGCCCATGGCCACAATCTCCTCCACTTCCTCTGTATCAGACCCTTTAAAATCACGTTCAGTGACACATTCTAGCCACAGTTTCCTCCAGGCTGAGTTTGAGGTTTGGTGGGTGACATCTTTCCAGGCTTTGTCAATGAGGTTAATGCAGTGGAGAACATTGAAATGTTTCTTCCAAAATTCTTTCAGACTCAAGGACGTCTCTTAAGTGACATTAAAACACCTAGTGAAGAGCCCCATTGTGTACAGCTTCTTGAAGTTGCAGATCACTTGCTGGTACATGGGCTGCAGAAGAGGTGTCGTGTTGGGGGGAGGAACTTGACCTTTATGAAGGCACACTCAGCGTCCATATCATCCACATAGGCTGGAGGGTGTCCCGGGGGAATTGTCCATCAGAAGAAGGCACCTTTCGGGCAGTTGGTTGTCAGAAAGATATTCTCTTACGGTGGATGCGAACACCTCGTGCAGCCATTCCATGAGCCATTCCCTTGTGACCCATGGGCTTTTGCACTGGCAGTGCCTTTTCCTCCTACGTGATATAGGTTCTGTTCAGCATCTTTTTCCAGAAGAGCCCTGTTCCATTACAGTTGAACACTTGTTGAGCGACATATCCTTCTGTCTTCATAATTTCACTAATTCTTTATTTAAGGCTTCTGCACCGGCCTTGTAAGAACTGGATTCCTCACCATGTCTTGTCACACTGTAAATGCCACCTTTCTTTCAAAAAAAATCAAACCACTCTCTACTGGCTTTAAATTCTTCACTTGCTGCACTTGTAGAGGGTTGTTTTTGCAGTAAATCACTGTACAATTTCTTGGCTTTTTCACAGATCATAGCTTCACTAACGCTATCACCTGCCTACTGTTTCTTATCAACCGCACTAACAAAAGTTTTTCCACCTCTTCCGGCACTTGCATCCTCTGCTTGGTTAACATCATTACTCCTTTTGCCACATCAGCCCCTTTTGATGGCATCTTTCTTCTTCAAAATAGTCAAGATTGTCGACTCTGCCATCTTGTTCTCCAAGGCCTGATCAGTCACACGAATACCATGATCATACTTTTCTACAATTTCCTTCTTTAGCTCAATGGTTATTTTCTTCACAACCTTATTACAATTCCTGCTCTGAACAGTCTTGCCACCTTCATTACCGCCCTGCACTTTTTTACTACCATGCTTTCTCTGCACATTCTTGTCATCTGCATTACCGCTCTGCACTTTCTTGTCACCTTCATTGCCAATCTGCACTTTCTTGTCACCTTCATTACAGCTCTGCACTTTCTTGTCACCTTCATTACTGCTCTGCACATTCTTTTCACTTTTATTACTGCTCTTCTTCTTACCACCATGCTTGCTCTGAAGAGTCTTGTCACCTTCATTACTGCTCTGCACTTTCTTCTTACCACCATGCTTGCTCTGAATTTTTTTTGGAGCCATACTGGATGTCCGGTACAGTACAGTATGTGATAAAAAGCACACAAAAAAGCTTTACAGTAAGTGTGCACAGGGATGTACAGTACTGAACAGTATGTGCTAAAAAACACACCAAAAATCTTCTCAACACTGTAAGTGTCTTCACAGTACACTTTCAGTGTCTCTTTGTGAACGCAATCTCACCTACAGGAAGTCGTTACCACATGTCAGAGCAGGGAAGATGGCCGTGGCTCGTGTTAGTGAACCGAAGCGGAGTTCGCATACGGAAGCAAATTTTTGTGAACTCTTCTGTTTTCAAACAGTGAACAGAAGCGTTTGTGAACCAAGGTATCGCTGTACCTAAAATAAGGTATGGTCTAACTTTCTATTGGGAGGCTTATGTTGACTGGTCATCTTTAGGAACTTTAAAACAACATTCGACAAGTCTCTGATGGCATTATTGAATGGACTGACAAGGTTCTTCGCTCGTAAGCTTGTTCAAAATTCTACCAGTGTGTGTCCAGCTCAAGTTACTACGTAGAGCCTCCGTAGAGAGACCACACATTGCACACAGGCAAATCACACCTGTTCCACTACTTCTAAGGAGATATGCCTGTGTTTAGAATGATCATAATTATTGCTGAGCTGCCTTGATTTTTTTTTATTGACATTATTTTAAGTATCACATTTCTCTGAAAAGAAAATAAACCCTGCTGGCCACAGAAAGAATTGCTCTCTGAATAAGAGGGAATAAAGTTGGGTACTGATTTCCTATTTGCTGAATGTAATTGTAAACCCTCACCTTGTAAAACAACCCATTCACTTTAAAATAGAAATAAAAGGCAAGACATTTGTGCATAAATATAAAAGCCATTATAAATAACTTTTTTTCCTTTTTTTTTTTTTTTAGAAGTGATCGCATTCCCTCTGCTCTCAGCTGCATAAGAGCTAGAGGAGAGAAACAGCAGAACTTCCCAGTGAATGGTTGTGCAGGGGGGGGGGTGTCAGAACAAGTCTGATCATGAGAGGAGAGCAGGTTGTGTACCCAACATTGCTAGAGAACTGACATTGTTGTGTTCTCCTGCTTAGCGTGGTCAGTTTTTAAGGCAGACCCAATCAAACCATCCCCTGCCCTCTATGGAGCAGAGGGTATCAAATGACATGTGTCCATTGACACCTGCCGACATCTCATCCTGTCTACTAAACACAGATGGCTGGGGCAAGACCCAATGTACAGTATCACCCAGATGCAAGCAGAATACCAGAGGACTTCTGCCATTCGTCTTGTTGGATATCTGCAGGAGAGGATTCAATGTCTTAGGTTTTCTCCCTTGACATTAATTGTCTGACTGGATTATCCCTGCCTTGATAGTATCTTTTTGACATAAAGGAATAAGAGATCTACACTTTAGATGAAGGAGTTGTTTCTTTAGATGGCACAGTCCCTATCAAGTTGCATGACATTGTTTGAAGTGCATTTCAGCAGTGAAATGATTATCAATCTTCCTGAATTCCTTATTTCCCTACCTGGAGGTCCCGATTGTCCTCTGGAATTCTGCTTGCATCTGGGTGATACTGTACATTGGGTCTTGCAAAAGTTCCAGAAGAAGCCATAATTATGTACAACGATCGTATGATTGTCATATATTGGTTGTAACCACTTGACAACCGGGCCTATTTGGGCACTTCTCTCCTTCAAGTAAAAATCACAATTTTTTTGATAAAAATATAATAGGAACCCCCAAACATTATATATTTTTTTTAGCAGACACCCTAGGGAATAAAATGGTGGTCATTGCAACTTTTTTTTCTTGCACGGTGTTTGCGCAATAATTTTTCAAACGCCTTTTTTAGGGAAAAAAAATGTTTCATGAATTAAAAAATAACAAAACAGTAAAATTAGCCCAATTTTTTTATATAATGTGAAAGATGATGTTACGCCGAGTAAATAGATACCTAACATGTCACGCTTTGCGCACACTCATGAAATGGCACCAAACTTCGGTACTTAAAAATCTCCATAGGCGACGCTTTAATTTTTTTTACAGGTTACTATTTTCGAGTTACAGAGGAGGTCTAATGCTAGAACTGTTGCACATGCACTAGCGCACACGAAAATACCTCACATGTGGGGTTTGAACGGCGTTTACATATGTGGGCGGGACTTGCATGCATGTTCGCTTATGCGCCCGAGCTACCGGGGACAGGGGCGTTTAAAAAAAATAATAATAATTTTATTTTTATTTTACTTAATTTTTTTATTTTTACACTTATTTTTCCTTTTTTTTTTATCACTTTTATTCCTATTACAAGGAATGTAAACATTCCTTTTAATATGAATCACTGTGACAGGTCCTCTTTATGGAGAGATGTGGGGTCAATAAGACCCCACATCTCTCCTCCAGGTTTACAAGCATGAAATCGGTTGTTAAGTGGTTAATATATATATATTTTTATTAAATAAAATTGATATTGTTTTCAATTTAACAATTTTTGCTCCCTTTCTCTCTTTTTTTCCTTGTTATATTTGAAATAGACCAACTGCCTTTTCAATTTGGCTGCCTCTCCTAGCCACCTCTGTTCATTTAGCTAAATTTAGCAAAGGGATTGTAGGGTGAAGGGAGCACAGGAGATGAGCAGGGCCAGATTAAGAACATCATGGGCCTGGTGCTGAGGATTTTGGTGGGGCCTTTTAGGCTGCATTCACACCTCCGCGACAAGTAACGCCGCGTACGCGGCGTATTTTGCCGCGAATAGTGTAACTTTTTTTTACAAATCCTTCCTATTGCTTTGTATGGCCGAACGCCAATGCCGCCTGAAAAAAGGGTCCGGGACTTTTTTTCATGCCGCAGGTGTACGGCGTCTATGAGATGTGAACCATCTCATAGACAGCAATGGGAATTCTCCCCTCCAGCAGCACGAGCGGCCAGCGTCGGGCGTTTTGTCGCGGAGGTGTGAATGGGGTGTAATAAATAATAAATAAATGCGTGGGAATGACATGAACGCAGCCCAGCCAAGGCAAGTGACCAAAGGCCCAGAAGGAAGACCGGGTGAAGATGGAAGTGTCCAGGCCCCGCCTGATTCATCCCAGCACTGGAGGGCTCAGTCTGAAAATTGAAGTGTACACTAATGTGCTAATATGCTGGGCATACTTGTACGTTGTGGCATAACCTACCCCAGGGCCTCTAAAAAGTAGTAATGTCAGGAAAGTTTACTACCGCTTTATTATCTCAGGATCCCAGGAGCCTCTCATGGGGCCCCCTACTGACCCGGTGGACGGTGGCCCTTGGGCAGTGCCTAAGTGCACAGTTGGCAACATTTAAAAAATATTTTCAGGGCCACTTTTTTATATAAGTGCTATATTTAGAGTAGCTGAGATCCCCGATGTTCCTCTATACATCATAGTAGTAATCCCAAAATTAAAGGAGTACTAATAATGGGGCAGAACAAATATGAGAACTGATATTTCCTTTAGTCGAACTAACAAAAGTGTGTCCATTCTAGAGCTGGTAACATTGAGGATATTCAGTATAATTTTAAAGAACTGTTTTTGTGGGTAAGCGACATAGGGGAGGAGTATGGACGGTATATAAGTGGGAAGTATGTGCAGGTGAGGGAGAGGAATGTGGAGGGTCTAACAGTGGGCACTATGTACAGGATAGGAGTACAAAGGGTACGGAAAAAAGCACTATGTACAGGATAGGAGTGTGAAGGGTATGACAATGGGCAGTATGTACAGGAAGAGTGAGGGGGTATGACAGAGGGTAGTACGTACCAGAGAGAAGTGTGGAGGGTATGATGGGGCAGTATGTACAGGAGAGGAGTGTGGAGGGTATGACAGTGGGCAGTATGTACAGGAGAGGAATGTAGACGGTATGATAGTGGGCTCTATGTATAGGAGAGGAGTGTGGAGGGTATGACAGTGAACACTATGTATAGGAGAGGAGTGTGGAGGGTATGACAGTGGGCACTATGTATAGGAGAGGAGTGTGGAGGGTATGACAGTGAGCAGTATGTACAGGAGAGGAGTGTGGAGGGTGCGACAGTGGGCACTAAGTACTGGAGAGAAGTGTATGACAGCAGGCACTATGTACAGGAGAGGAGTGTGAAGGGTATAACAGTGGGCGCTATGTATAGGAGAGGAGTGTGGAGGGTATGACAGTGGGCACTATGTACAGGAGAGGAGTGTGTAGGGTATGACAGTGGGTACTATGTATAGGAGAGAAGTGTGGAGAGTATGACAGTGGGCACTATGTACAGGAGAGGAGTGTGGAGAGTATGACAGTGAGCACTATGTACAGGAGTGGAAGGATATTTAGGGACTGAGTAGTGGTTAAGCGGGTCATACATGGATTGAAATTACGCCAATTATGCAGAGACCAGCCATAGTCAATCTATGTATGGGCTAGCTGGTTTTACACAAGTCAATCTATTAATCAACTTGAGTACAACCAGCCTGTTTTTTTTTTCTTAAAACAATCAGTGCTGCCAGCTAAAGTTAGCAACACTGATCATTGTACGCACTGGCAGAACACAATAACACTGCAGGAGTGATTCCCCCATCCACAGGTCAGCAGGTGAGAGGGTGTGTGGGGACAGGCTGGGGAGAGATACTAGTCAGTGGCTGGGTAGGCACTGGTAGTATCAGAGCCAGATACACACAGGTTACATACGCCACAATCGTTAGAGCGAGAACAATAATTCTAGTACTAGACCTCCTCTGTAACTCTAAACATGTAACCTAAAAAAATGTAAAGCATCGCTTAGGATACCAAAAAAAATTGTGCTAACTTAACTAACTAACTGTTTTTTTAATGAATGAAACATTTTTTTCAAAAAAAACATGTTTGAAAAATTGCTGCGCAAATACCGTGCTAGAGCTGCACAATTAATCGTTAAAAAAATCGTGATCTCGATTCAACCCCCCTGACGATCTTCAATGCAGAGTTTGCTGATTCTTTCATATAACAAGTGGAGAGACTTTCAGCTGTCAAAAGAAAATATCTGGGCAGTCTGCCAAGTTTTTAACAGGAAACATTGTAACTAACACTTCCTTCTTAGATCAAAGGGATACACTTCTGTGTGTAAAGAACACATCTGGGCAGTCTGCGAAGTTTGTAAACAAAATGAAACATTGTAACTAACTAACATTGTAACTAAATTTAACCACTTAAAGTCCAACACTTGTTTCTTAAGTTAGAAAGCAATATTATTTGCTAGAAAATTACTTGGAACCACCAAACATTATATATATTTTAGCAGAGACTCTAGGGAATACAAAGGCTATTGCTGCAATATGTTATGTCACACTGCATTTTCCCACTTCAATGAATAATAAAAACCATAAAAACAAAACAGTGAAGTTAGCCCATTTTTTTTTTTTTTTTTTAATGTGAAAGATGATGTTACGCCGCAACAATCGTGAGAGAATCGTGATCTATCTTCTAAGCAAAAAAAATTGCAATTCTCATTTTAGCCAGAATCGTGCAGCTCTGTACCCTGCAACATAAAAAGTGCAAAGACCACCATAGAGTAATTTTCTAGCAAAAAACAAATGATGATTTTTACATGTAGTAGAGAAGTGTCAGAATTGGCCTGGGTGGCAAGGGGTTAATTACCATGAGTAATATACAAATAATTATTATAAGCACTGTGATCCTATCAGTCTGCAGAGTGTGTCAGCTTGTATTTATATTGGCCGCTCTGAATGTAGCTTCTGACAGGCTGTGCAAGCAGGCCCGTATCTCCGGAACAATAAATGATAGCCGTCCCATATTTTAACCAGTTGTGGGGTAGCTCTTCCCATGCCTACCCCCAAATGTGGGGTTTCTGTGACCTCTGGTCATCGAGCTACAACCCCCCAAATTCGATCTTAGAAAAAAAAAATTCTTAAAAAAAAAAAAAAAAAAAAAAAATTTTTTTTTTTTTTTTTTGGGCAAATGGGCCTATCTTGAGAAAGGGGCCTGGAGCTGCAGCTCCATCAGCCCCATTGTTAATCCGGCCCTGGAGATGAGGGAAGTTTACAGTTCAGAAAATACACTATATTGTTAAAAGTATTGGGATGCTTGCCTTTACACGTACATGAACTTTAATGGCATCCCAGTCTTAGTCCGTAGGGTTCAATATTGAGTTGTCCCACACTTTGCAGCTATAGCAGCTTCAACTCTTCTGGGAAGGCCATTCACAAGGTTTAGGAGTGTGTTTATGGGAATGTTTGACCATTCTTCCAAAAGCTCATTTGTGAGGTCAGGCACTGATGTTGGAAAAGAAGGCCTGGCTCACAATCTCCACTCTAATTCATCCCAAAGGTGTTCTATCAGGTTGAGGTCAGGACTTTGTGCAGGCCAGTCACTTTCCTCCACCCCAAACTCGCTCATCTATGTCTTTATGGACCTTTCTTTGGGCACTGGTCCAAATCAATTGGTGGAGGGGGGATTATGGTATGGGGTTGTTTTTCAGGGGTTGGGCTTGGCCCCTTAGTTTCAGTGAAGGGAACTCTTAACCTCTTCAGTCCCGGAAGAAATTGCCCCCTTAATGACCAGGCCAATTTTTGCGATACAGCACTGCGTTACATTAACTGACAATTACACGGTCGTGCAATGTTGTACCCAAACCAAATTGATGGCCATTTTCCCCACAAATAGAGCTTTCTTTTTGTGGTATTTGATCACCTCTGTGTTTTTTATATTTTGCGCAATTAACAAAAAAATAGCAACAATTTTGAAATAAATAAATATATATTTTTTACTTTCTGCTATAAAAAACACACAATAAAAATATGTAAAATATCTAATTTCTTCATCAATTAAGGCCAATTTGTATTCTGCTACATATTTTTGTTAAAGAAATCCCAATAAGCGTATATTGATTGGTTTGCGCAAAAGTTATATTGTCTACAAACTATGGGATAGATTTAGGAACTTTATTTTTACTAGTAATGGCGACGATCAGAGATTTTTAGCGGGGCTGCGACATTGCAACAGACAAATTGGACACTTGGGCCCAGGTCTGGAAAGGCGTTCAGGTCTGCCTGTCAGTTTTTTAGGCGGACCTGAACGGACGCTCCATACAGGTCTATGGAGCGACGGATGTCAGCGGTGACATGTGCGCTTACATTTGACCCGCTCCGATCCACTAAAGTCTGACGGATGGAAACCCTATTTTCCATCCGTCTGGCGGATCGGATCGGATGAAAACGAATTCTATGGTCCATCTTCAACCGATCCCCCATAGGGGAGAGCGGAGCTCTGAGAAGTCCGTCCCTGCACAGTGTGCAGAGATGGAGCTGTCATCTGCCTCCTCAGTGGGGACCAACGGAGCGATCCCTGCTGACCAAAGCGGAGATCATTCACAGACACGTCCGTGTGAAAGAGCCCTATGTGACACTTTTTGGGGACCAGTGACAGTGATCAGTGCTAAAAAAAGACACTGGGAAGGGGTTAACATCAGCTGCACTCAAAGGGTTAAATGTGTTCCCTATGTCATTTCCCCGAACGACCGTGGGTGGCCCACTGTGTACAGGTACTTTATTTTGCGCAGCCTGGCCACCCTGCCGCAGTAAATGTGCGAGTAGTAGTGGACAGTACAAATGTAGTTAAGGCATCAGCAAACTAAGGGCTAGATTCAGCATTGATTTACCCCGGCGTATCTATAGATACGCCACGTAAATTCAAAGCTGCGCCGGCGTATCTTCTTTCTGTATTCAGAAAGCAAGATACCCTGACATTAGCCTAAGATCCGACTGGCGTAAGTCTCTTACACCGTCGTATCTTAGGGTGCATATTTATGCTGGCCGCTAGGTGGCACTTCCGTCGTTTTCGGCGTAGAATATGCAAATGACCTAGATACGCCGATTCACAAATTTACGTACGCCCGGCGCTATTTTTTTACGTCGTTTACGTTAGGCTTTTTCGGCGTAAGGTTGCGCAATGTTAAGTATGGACGTCGTTGCCGTGTCGAATTTAGAATTTTTTACGTCGTTTTGCAAATAGGGCTGGACGTAATTTATGTTCACATCGAAACCAATGACGTCCTTGCGGCGTACTTCGGAGCAATGCACACTGGGAAATTCCACGGACAGCGCATGCGCCAGTCGTGAAAAACGTCAATCACGTCGGGTCACCAAGAATTAACGTAAAAACACGCCACCTCATCCTCATTTGAATTACGCGCGCTTACGCCGGCCCCATTTACGCTACGCTGCCGTAACTTAGGAGGCAAGTGCTTTGTGAATACAGCACTTGCCTCTTTAACTTACGGCGGCGTAGCGTAAATACGATACGCTGCGCCGCCGTAACAATTTTGTATAAAATGGTTTCATCTCCCAGGCTATTGTTTCTTTTAGGAATTCAATATTATTACATTATACAGAAGCCCTGACCCAACAAGAAGCATCACTCGTCATGTTATGTAACACAATTAAGTTTAAAAAAGATAATATGAACACAAAATATTAAATATTAGAATAAAAGAAAAGATATGGTATTTTGGTAAGGATTGTCAATTTAAATCTGCATTTTTAAATACTTGAAACTATAAGTAACTTTTCACAAACTTGTGAACACGAAGTTATTTGCATTATATCTACTGTATATAAAGGTCATTATGGAGCAGAGAGCATCAGGTAAGACAGACAAAGTCACTGTTCATAACATTGATAACGTTGAAGGGAGTGCTTAGGGACATGGTCCCCCTAGACTAAGCCATCATGTTAATAAGGGGTGATTTGTAAACAGAATCCACCTCCTCCCTCTCTGTCTTCACCCCTCCTTTGGCCTCAGCTTCCCAACTCAATGGCACAGATGCTGCTTTTTAGCTGACTGAGACCACGCAACCATTAACAACAAATCCGCTGATGGAAATTAATGAAGGGGTCTGCTAATAAAGGGCTGCCCTGGACTTCTATGTTAGTTTGCTCCAAGCAGTAATTAATTTTTTAACTCACTAAGGTAAATAAGCCAAAGGCACTGGGCCATCCTTTAGCCTTTGTCATAAGATGGGAAGAATAGCCCAGTGATTGCTGTTTGAGATGTTAAAACTGATTAGGCAACTGCCCAGTGAGCTGGCAACCGCCTGATGTCTATATATTTTATAGAATTCTTTCCTGGCATACAGATTGCAGACCATTCAGTGAAGTTAAAATCAAGAGGGAAGTAGAGAAAAAACTGGAAATGAAACTTATCTGAACAAGCTGGATCAAAGAAAGTTGATTGCGGAGTTAAATATGTAAAATAATAATTGTGGCGCTAACTCAGTAGGTACAAAAAAAGTGCATAGTGCAAAAACATCAAATAACAAAATCAATAACCAATAAATCCATAGATGGTCCAAAATTTCATTAACCACTTAAGGCCTGGAAGGATTTGCCCCCATTGTTTGCGATACGGCACTGCGTCGCATTAACTGACAATTGCGACATCCTTTTTTTACCACAAATAGAGCTTTTTTTGGTGGTATTTGATCACCTCTGCGGTTTATATTTTTTGCACTATAAACAAAAAAGGAGTGACAATTTTGAAGAAAAAAAACAATATTTTTTACTTTTTGCTATAATAAATATCCCCCCAATTCTTTTAAAAAAAATAATATCTTCATCTTTTATTAATAAAAATTGCAATAATCGTATATTGATTGGTTTGCGCAAAAGTTATAGCGCCTACTAAGTGGGGAATAGATTTATGGCATTTTTATGGCATTTTTGTTATTTATTTGTTTTTTACTAGTAATGGCGGCAATCTGCGATTTTTAGCGGGACTGCAACAGGTCAGACACTTTTAACACTTTTTGGGATCATTGACATTCATACAGCGATCAGTGCTATAAAAATGCACTGTTTACTGTGCATATGTCACTGACAGGGAAGGGGTTAACACTAAGTGCCGATCAAGGGGTTAAGTGTGTTCCCTAGAGAGTTTTTCTAACCGTGAGGGGATGGGACTGACTAGAGCAGAATACAGATCGCTGTTCCTACTTAATAGGAACAGACGATCTGTCTCTCCTACCCTGTCAGTACTGAGATTTGTGTGTTTACATACACAAATCCCCATTCTGGCTCTCGTGTCTGCGATTGCGGGTGGCCAGCGGACATTGCGCCTACCGGCCACGCGCATCAGGTCCCCCGCTGTGCAGTGAGCGTGCGAGCCTGCTATGGTTCTTAAAGAAGCCGCCGTACAGCTACGGTGATATAATGACGGTGGCTGGTTGGCAAGTGGTAAAGTGTAAAAAAGTGCATGTGCAAAAGTGAATAAAGATCCACAATCTTCAATATCATCTAGACATATGGAAGTAAAAGGTGTAGTGATCAAGTGCAGGAAAGTTCATCCAATCCTAAATGTGTAATCACACTCTCTTCCACCGTGATCCACCATAGGTGTGCCCCAGCCTCTCACCTCAGATAAAGACCCCAATGAGTCTAATGGCACTTCTGGTAAATAATCCAGGGATCCTCTCCAATCATGCAGTCTTCCCCTTGGAGTATCGGGGACGTCAGGATTAAGCAGCAGTGTTGGTGGATAAGAAAACAGTGTTCTCCCTCTAATATTAAATACATCCTCTTTAAACACCTCCATATAAAACTCATAGAAGAAAAAGGAGATCTCCATAGAGTAGTAATTCGGTAAAAAAGATTTATTTCAAAGCAGCAACTTACATATAAAATCAGCGTATTCAGCAAAGATAAACACAGGGACTTCCGATCTTGGTCGCGAACAGAAGTAAAACGTTGCCCGGCACCTCCCGACGCATTGCGTCACAGATCACGTGACTTTCTCAAGGGCTGGAGTCGGGTAGATATACCTGGAAATTAATACACCTCATCTTGTAATGGAAACCCGATAGCGGCTATTTAAAATTTCCACTAAAATAAATATTGATCGTAGCATTATTCCAAATAGTAGACAACTATTAAATATCTCAAAGGCATCATGATATGACAAAAAAAAACATGATTTGTTGGTTATTGATTTTGTTATTTGATGTTTTTGCACTACGCACTTTTTTTGTACCTATTGAGTTAGCACCACAGTCATTATTTTACATAATTATCCTATTGTGGGGACACATTTTTTATGTTGGCTGCCACTCTGGAATTAATTTGAGGTTCATTTGATTTGCGTATTAGTTATTTTGTTATTTTTATTGTGGAGTGGTAGTGTTAAGAAAAATATTTTTATCACTAACCTATAAAAACCTTTTCTCATTATGTGTAGCTACATGACTTAAAGATGCTTCAACTTGAGCCCTGAGTTCATATAATCTGAGCCTATAATGCCTTTGAAACATGAGGCTGTCACAGCTTTAATCCATAAACATTGGTTAACCCAGCAGTAGTGAGACAAAAAGGGCGTTAATATCACCTATTTTTAAGTACTAATCTCTCATGTCCGGTTCCAAAGTCACACTTTTGTTCCTCAAACTTTTTGACTGTTTCCGTCTGTATTTATTGTCTTATTGCAGTAGGATGGCCAAATAAATTTCTGTCCCTGTCTACCATAGAAGCCCAAAAACTTTTCTATGTATTGAAGCTCATCTTTGTACCTCTTTAGTCCTGCTGGCCAGACTTAAAGCAACCGTGTCCTTCACTGATCAGAAACACAAACTAGCTACTTAGGACCAAGCATATTAAGTAAAGAGGGTGTTGGAAGAGACATAATAGGTGTAAAATGGGCTAAAAGACTGAAGGAAAGAGTGGAGGCTAATGAGCAGGCAGAAAATTTTATTAGAGTGACATTATAGTGTCTTGTAATGTTTTGTTGAAATGGCATGTATCACTCTCCAAGCTAGGCTGTTAGGTAAATCTAGTGTTAGCTTCTGCTGTAGGCACCAAAGCATAATTTGTTTAGTACAGTCTGTTTGGGGCTTCACAGGCTGTGAGTTTGAATACCTCCTTCTGCCTTTGAAAAGGGGGCGGGAGGATTTAAATTCCTGGCCTGAATATTTAGCAGGGCCTAGCCAATCCCTGCGGTGGTGTGCCCAGATAGTGGCTGGGTTACAAATAAATAGGCAGGAACCCTGGAGAGTCTGTTCTTTTCTCCCCCTGTGGGGATAAATCCAAGAGCTCAAGGACAGGGGGACTGCTAGCCTCTATCCTCTTCCTGGAATGGAAACCAAACTACTCTGCTGGAAGTCCTATCTCTACACTTATCACCAAGATCTGTGAATACAGCCCAACCCTCCCTGCGTGCAGTGCTCTATGATGTTGCAGCTGCTAGAAGCTAGACCATTTCAGCCTATTTCTGCCAAAACCAACCCAGAAATCCCCCTGGTCCCCTCCCAGGGAGGATACGGTATTGCTGCTGCTTAGAGATAGAGAAGAGTGCTCTGCAATTTGTGCATCAAGCATTTTAGAGTATGTCATTCCCCACTGTCCTCCCAAGTTAATAGTTACTCAGCAATAAACTTAAAAACGACACCCCTGGACTGTTCATTGAGCATGTGTAGATAAGATACTGTTGTGTGCCAAGCGACCTGCACTAATTAGGGAAAAAATCTGTGGTCAGTTACAGTGGCCCATACGGCCACTGTATGGGCCACTGCATCTGTAAAGATTTCTGAGTGTGTTGGTACATACATCATACATTTGAACTAGGAAAGTGGGCTGACGGCATAAAAACAGGACTCGTAGAAGAAGAAGAAGAAGAAGAAGAAGAAGAAGAAGAAGAAGAAGAAGAAGAAGAAGAAGAAGAAGAAGAGGGTATTACAGCTGTAGAAGGCAGTATTACATATGCAACATATACAAGGCAGTGTCAGTAGATATAGACAGAGGCGAACAGAGTAGCAAAATGTACAAATATAGTAAGAAATATAATTTCAGGCTGTAGCAGGGCAAAGAGCAGAGAACTATTATAATGGTGATGCACAGAAGAGTCAATAGTACACGTGGAAAGCACAGACAATATAGAGATCGAAGAGGCAGGATCTCAAAGAGAGATACCATAATGTAGTGTAAGAAATGAAATCAGTGAGATTAGCAATAGTAGACATTATTACCCGGGTTTGAAAAATCGGTGCTCCCCGGCCGTAGGTCCCCCGGACATCAGGCGCAAAAAGGTGACTCGAGTATAAGCCGAGGGGGGCATTTTCAGCACCAAAAAATGTGCTGAAAAACTCAGCGGTATTGCTTCTCTTTAAAAAGTTGCCCTTGCTCTCTTAGAAACTCCTAATGTAGTAGGTAATCTGTCCAGTTTAGTCACATACAATTATACCTATGAAGTAAAGCCACAGGAGACAAGTGACCTATCTCTGATGAACAGAGATCTCTGAAGATCCAACTCAACCATTCTCTAATCTCCTCTGTTTGCTGGTGCTCAAAATCTTGCAGTTTGCTGCCTTAAATCTTTCTACAATTGGCAGAACTGGGTGATGATTTTCCCATGTCTATGAACACCTTAAAGTGGATGTAAACCCCCCAAAAAAATGTTTTATGTCACAATGTAGAGTATAAGATTTCCTATCATATGTGCCCAGTCTTGCCACACAGAGTTAATCCAGCGCTGAGCAATCCTCTTTTAATGTTCAGTGAAAATTAACAGAATTACAGATAAAAAATTGCCAAATTATAAAGTCCGTTTCTCTGTTCTTGCTTTGTGCTACAGGTTATTTACATATCTAGCTTGGACATGTTTATCATATGTTATGTTATGTTTATCATAATATGAGGTGATCCAAAGTTCATTGTAGATATGTAAATAACATGTAACACAAAGCAAGAACAGAGAAACGGATTTTATAATTTGGCAAGTTTTTATCTGGAATTCTGTTAATTTTCACTGAACATTAAAAGAGGATTGCTCAGCGCTGGATTAACTCTGTGTGGCAAGACTGGGCACAGATGATAGGAAATCTTATACTCTACATTGTGACATCAAAAAAAAAATTGGGGTTTACATCCACTTTAACATCTAGTTTTTCAATGCCCCCTGGCCTTATACTGCCCGGTAGAGGAATGTCTATGCATTGTAAGCCAGTCATGAAAAAGCAAAGTATTTCTGCCATTCAAACTCCTGGAAAGAGCCATTCTGTATTGTGCATCTGATTTGTCAAAGAGAGGAACAAATTTGCTACACATAAGAAAGCTTTACCTTGTATGTCATTGATGCACTGCAGGAGGCTGGTTACTGTACATTAATTACCACCTAGGGCTAAATGCTAATGCAACAGTATATCCTGCAGAGCCATTGTACTGCTCCCCAAGCCATATCTCTAGAAACCGAGGCTGCAGTCAATGCTAGCAGCTGCATATGTGCTTACTGATACTTACTATTTCTCTGTGATTTGGATCCAGTGAAAGAAGACTCCAAGTAATAAATTTAATTAGGCCACTTAGTATTCGCGTATCACAACTTATCTAAAGCAGTAAATATCAGGATGATTATTTTCCCATATCAGCTGTGCAGTATTTGCATTTACACTTTTGTGACTGCAGACAGGCTGTAAGAGTCAGAGGTGACCTCTAGAATGTTTTAATTGATAAATGTTTAATTTGATAATTTGTAATAAGTGATTATTAGTGATTACATTATTACCCTGCAAAAGTAAGTTGCCTTACCTAGGCAGTCCATAGACGGTGCAAAAAAAAATTATGCAACCATGGGTTGCAGGAAAGAAATTTGCACGATTCCCCCATAAACACAGACAATGTTGACAGAGAAATCGCTCCTGCTGAGATTTTGTCTTCTCCCGGAGGGGGAGCGGGTGGGGGAAGAGAAGACAGTGAATATCTCTAGTGGCTATAGCAGCCACTTGCGATAATCATAAGTGAATCTGGCAGGCTAGTTGTACCCAAGTTGAGCGATCAATCAACTTGGTACATTCAGTTTGCCGATTAACGGTTCAAATCTTGGGGGGTTCCTGCTGAAACTGCGTATGGCCAGTCTTAAAGCGGCGCTAAAGTCCAGTATACTAACCTTTCCATCACCAATGCAATGCATAACCAATGCCCACAAAGTACCTCACATCATTTTACCCCCGGCTTCTTCTGGGTGCTGGTCTTTGACCATCTTTTTTTATTGTCTGGCATATGATGATGTCACTCCCATGCATACTCAGTAGTGCAGTCATCCCAGCACACAGGCTCTGTACTGGAATAAAGACTAAGCTGTGCATGACTAGTTCTGCATTAAGTAATCTCCAATTAGGAGTGCTGATGAACTAAAGCAACACTTTATTATAATGCACTTATACCAGTGACATGCAGTCAGGGGAGGCAGGAGGGTCATAGCTTGGCAACTTGAGGTCACAGAGACCCCTAATTGGGGGGTGGGGGTATTTATTTGAAGTCCTACCCCACCCCTGGTCAAAATATGGGGCTCCTATTATTTATGGTTCTGGAGATATGGGGCTCCTTGCGCAGCCTGTCAGAAGCTACATGCAGAGCGGCCAGTTTAAATACAAGCTGGCACACACTGTTTGCAGCAAACTGAGAGGATGAGCTCACTTCTTGTCAGAGGCACTGAGCTCAATGGAAACCTTGGATCAATGGTAAAGTACCATTATCCTAAGCTGTCCAATAAAAATGCTGCAGTGGAGGCTGGCCTCTCACTGTAGTGTCATAGAAGGGGGGCATGTGTCTTAAACACAAATGCTCCCTTCCAGCCCAGCCCTCTTAACTACAAGGAAAACATGTGTTTATGTGTATAAGATTTACCCATAATCCCATGTTTTTCTCACACAGTTAAAGGGGAGTTCCACCCACAATTTCACTTTTTAAATATAAATACCCCTGTAATACACAAGCTTAATGTATTCTAGTAAAGTTAGTCTGTAAACTAAGGTCCGTTTTGTTAGGTTGTTACAGCATTTAGATAGTTTATAATCTAGAAATAGACCGTGGCCATCTTAAGCGTGGGCATCATGAAGCCAGACTGTATGACTTCCTGGATTTCAGCTTTGAATATCTCGCACATGCTCAGTGCACAAGCAATGTAATAGGTTTCAGTCAGGTTTGCAAGGACTACTGGGAAACATGATGCCTATCCCAGAAACCCTTGCAAATAGCCTAGGCAAATAAGGAGGAGGAAGTAATGAAGGACTACAAAATAAAGGTATTTACAAGCAACAAATTAAATAAAAATTGTCCATTCTGAACACTATGAGATTAGAGCATGCAGCACAGACAAACATAAAAAAATGGGTGGAACTCCACTTTAAGAGGGAGAAAGAGAATCTGCTGCTGCTGAAAAGGTACTATTATAATCAAGCTAAATCTTATATTATTATGCTATATGTTATAAGATAATAATGTATTATTTATCTATTTACTGTGAAATTACTGGTTTGAAGCCACCTGCTTGAGTACAGTTTTTGAAAATATAGTAAATGACCTTAAAAATAATACATAATAATTATTTGTATATTACTTTCCTATGGTAATTAACCCCTTGCCACCCAGGCCAATTCTGACGCTTCTCTCCTACATGTAAAAATCATAATTTTTTTGCTCAAAAATTACTCAGAACCCCCAAACATTATATATATTGTTTTAGCATACACCCTAGGGCAGGGTTTCCAAACTCCAGTCCTCAAGGCACCCCAAAAGTTCATGTTATTGAGAAACACTGCCCTAGTGATTATAATGGCAGTCGTTGCAACTTTTTATGTTACACAGTATTTGCGCAATTTTTCAAACGCTTTATTTTTTTTGGAAAGAAACTGTTTTATGAATAAAAAAAACACAGTAAAGTTAGCCTTATTTTTAAAATGTGAAAGATGATGTTACGCCCAGTAAATAGATACCTAACATGTCACGCTTTAAAATTCTGCACACTTGTGGAATGGCGCCAAACTACAGTGCTTAAGAGTCTCCATAGACAACACTTTAATCACTTGATCACTGGGCACGTAAACCCCCTTAATAACCAGACCAATTTTCAGCTTTCGGTGCTCTCACAATTTGAATGACAATTACTCAGTCATACAACACTGTACCCAAATGAAATTTTCGTCCTTTTTTTCACGCAAATAGAGCTTTCTTTTGGTGGTATTTAATCACTGTTGGGTTTTTTATGTTTTGCACTATAAGAGAAAAAAGACTGAAAATTCTGTAAAAAAAATGAATTTTTCTTTGTTTCAGTTATAAAATGTAGCAAACTTAGTATTTTTTCTTCATTCTTTTGCATAAATGTGAAAGATGAAGTTACGCCGAGTAAATAGATACCCAACATGTCACCCTTCAAAATTGCACACGCTCGTGGAATGGCGCCAAACTTTGCTACTTAAAAATCCCCATAGGCGACGTTGCAGGGTATTGTGGGGTATTGCAGAGTATTGTGGGGTATTGCAGAGTAGTGTGGGGTATTGCAGAGTAGTGTGGGGTATTGCAGAGTATTGTGGGGTATTGCAGAGTATTGTGGGGTATTGCAGAGTATTGCACAGTATGGGTATGTGATGGCTGAGCAGGGATGGATGGCTTGCTGGATCTGTGACTGCATGTGTCACAGATCCAGCCCACAGCAGCTGCTGCTGTATCCGCTCTCTCCCCCCCCTCTCCTCTCACACTGTACCGTTCGGTACAGAGAGGGGAGGGAGGAACCGGCGTCATCAAATGGTTTGTTTACAAGTGATCGCTCCGTCATTGGACGGAGTGATCACGTGGTAAACCGCCGCTATCAGACCCGGCGGTCACGGACATTCCCGTGTGCGCGCCCCAGAGGGCGCGCGGGAGCGCGATTCTGGGAGGACATCCATAGACGTCCTCCCAGAGTTAAGCAACCGCCTTGTAGACGTATATCGTCTATAGGGCGGTTGTTAACTGGTTAATATTTTTTAGAGGTTACCTGTTTAGAGTTACAGAGGAGGTCTAGTGCTAGAATTATTGCTCACGTTCTAATGTTCGTGGCATATGTAACATGTGTGTATCTGGCTCTGATACTATCCAATGGCGTCACCCGCACATCCATGATTTATGCTGTATATCAGAGACTATTATATAGAGCATTGGTCATCAACCCTGTCCTCAGGGCCCACTAACAGGCCAGGTTTGCAAGATAACTGAAACACATCACAGGTGATATCATTTGCTGCTTAGTGATTGCAGTATTCTAGTCTGCATCTCCCCAAGGTAATACATAAAACCTGGCCTGTTAGTGGGCCCTGAGGACAGGGTTGATGACAACTGATATAGAGTATCTCCGCAGATATACTGTACATGATCTAGTTCAACCATCATGCCATCCAGAGTCACCCAGTCTATCTATCTATCTATCTATCTATCTATCTATCTATCTATCTATCTATCTATCTATCTATCTATCTATCTATCCATCAGTGTTTACCTGCTTAGTGATGGGATAGGTCATATATGTTCCCATAGATTTCCCAGCTTCATTTGGGTGTTAAGTGCCCATCACCTCTCTATACAATGAAAATGTCCACAGAAGAGCCTATTAGCCAATCATGTTTATTCCTTGCTCCGGGTAGTTCACTGCTGGACCACTGGATGTGGAAATGAAGAGGCCTAGGGAATTGTAAAAACAAATCATGAAGCCCCCAGGAGAAACCTTTTTAATTATTCCAACTCTGCAAGATTTATGTGCTACATGAAAGCCAGCTCATGTGAGCCCTTGGGGTTCAGTCTTTGTCACACTGGCACTAGTTTGGTCTCTCGTCGCTATTCTTATGCCAGTGAGGGCAATAAACCCCCATGAGAGCCATAGAATTGCCCCTTCATCCTTGAGACTGCAGAGAGGCTTTTGTGGCAAGATACAATACACAAAGGGATCATAAACACATTTTAAAGGAAAGATGACCTCTGTGTGACAAGGGATTAAGCTTTTATGGGAATGGCTTCTGAAGCCAAAACCTTTGATTTCTTTCCCCATAAGTCCGGCTTCCTTCTCCCTTATGAAACTCTCACATCCACTTCGCCAGCACAGAACTTCAAGTTTACTCGGAGTGCTGGAGGCAGTTTTTTTGTCACATCCTTAGCATTGCATAGACAAGGCTTAAAAGTGACATGATCAAGAAAATATTTATAGCTGGACACTGGCACTAAATAAAAATCAGGGTGGGCTCCTATATTCCAATTCCCACACTACGCGCCTAAGGTAGAGCACAAAGATGTGCGGTAACCCATAGCAACTATCACCTTCCATCAGCTTAGAAAGTTTAAATATGAAAAATGAATAGTTAGTTGCCATAGTAGTTGTCCTTTATTCTAAGAAAGGAAAACAGTGTATTTCTAGTGAATGCATACAGTATTTAGTGTTACTATTGTAACAGATAAAAAAAAAAAAAACTCCGAACACACATAAGAACATAAATTAGTGCAATTCAGTATTTTTGTTTAATCTTAAAAAGTATGCTAAAAGTAGCTGGCAATAATTTCCAAATCTGTCTTCTGACCAGCCTTAGCATTCCCTTGTACAGCAAAGCTCATACTGGAAGAGGGAGGCACCAGGATTCAGGCAGTGTCTTCAGTATGTGCTGACAATGAAGAGAGCCGAGAGTCCTGACACAGTGGGATTTTGTCTGCAGTTCAGTTCTAAATTGGACATTAACGTGATATTAACACCTGGGTGTTACTAAACCCAGAACCCTGCATTCACGATATTTTAACTCCCACAGTAGACAGAACATGGAAATGCAATTGTTTTAAATAAATATAAACTGCTAAATATCTTTTCTCATCAGCAGTTAGGGCAGTCTTGTGACTTCTATCGATGTCTGGTTAGAGCCTGTAGGGGGAGTTTTCATTCTTCCCTGATTGTTCTATGAGGATGCAGGACCCCTGAACCTCTGTCTGGACAGTGCTGATTGGCCCTGTGCTGATCACATGCACTTTCCCAAGAAAAAAAAACTCTTTAGCAATACACACCAAAATTTCAACTTGACTAACTATGTAACACAGGGCCAGATTCACAGAAGAGATACGACGGCGTATCTCCTGATATGCCATCTTATCTCTGTGATCCGCCCGTCCTAACTATGCGACTGATTCATAGAATCAGTTACGCATAGATAGCCATAAGATCCGACAGGTGTAATTGACTTAAACTGTCGGATCTTATGATGCAATTCTATGCCGGCCGCTAGGTGGCAAATCCATTGCGGCCGGCGTAGAATATGCGAATGACTAGTTATTGCGATCCACAAAGATCCGCGCGTTTGTCACAATCCCGTACGTCGTCGCTAGTCGTTTTTACCCGTTGCAAAGTTACACCTGCTTTAACATGGCTTATCTTTAGATCAGCCATGTTAAAGTATGGCCGCCGTTCCCACGTCGAATTTAGATTTTTTTTTTGCGTAAGACGTCCAGGAATACGAAACGCCGTAACGCACGTCGCATTTCAAAAAAACGGCGGGGCGCTGTAATTTCGCGCAATGCACGTCGGGAAATTTCCTAACGGAGCATGCGCAGAACGTTCGGCGCGGGAACGCGCCTAATTTAAATGGTGCCCGCCCCATTTGAATTAGGCGGGCTTGCGCCGAGCGCATTTACGTTACACCGCCGCAAGTTTACAGGTAAGAGCTTTGTGAATCGGGCACTTACGCTGTAAACCTGCGGCGGTGTAACGTAAATGGGATACGTTACGCCGCCGCGGAGTAACGTAATTGTCTGTGAATCTGGCCCACAGATTTTACTGTTGGGTGTTAAGTAATACTTTAGGTACTTTCAGCAGCTGATTAATTCACTTACTGAGCATATAGCTTTTTTGGCCAGGATTCAGAAAGGACTTACAACGGCGTATCTCCAGATACGCCGTCGTAAGTCCAAATGCACGCCGTCGTATCTATGCGCATGGGGTCACGCTTCATTACAATACAACACGCCAACTGCCTTGCTACTTTGAATTACGCGGGCTTACGCCGGCCCATTTACGATACGCCGACATAACTTTGGGAGCAAGTGCTTTCTGAATACAGTACTTGCCTCCCAATGTTACGTCGGCGTAGCGCATATGAGATGCGCTACGCCCGCTCAAAGATACGACAATGTATCTGAATCGCGGCCTTAATCTTTTAATCCTTACTTATGTTCCAGTTTAAGCTGGTACCATGACTGTTGCCCAGGGTTTTCTGTTTCAGGGTGTCTCCCAGTGGTGGCTGGTGCACAATTTTCTTTTGGGCGGCGCAAACAAACTGAAAAAAAAAAACATCAATTGCAGCCACTGTGCCCATCAAACGCAGCCTCTGTGCCCATCAAACACAGCCACTGTGCCCATCAAACGCAGCCACTGTGCCCATCCAGTGCAGCCACTGTAACCATCAAACACAGCTACTGTGGCATCAAATGCAGCCATTGTACCCATAAATTGCTGCCACTGTGCCATCAAATGCAGCTACTGTACCCATCAATTGCTGCTAGAGTGCCCATCAATTTTTGCCAGTGTGCCCCAATTTTTGCCAGTGTGCCCCAATTACTGCCAGTGTGCCCCATCAATTACTGCCAGTGTGCCCCATCAATTACTGCCAGTGTGCCCTATCAATTGCTGCCAGTGTGCCCCATCAATTGCTGCCAGTGGGCCCCATCAATTGACGCCAGTGTGCCCCATCAATTGACACCAGTGTGCCCCATCAATTGCCACCAGTGTGCCACATCAAATGCTTCCCCAGTGTGCATCCCCCGCCCGGCACTTACCTATCTCCGGTCAAGGAGCTGTCCTCCACGCTCTGAGTTCTCAATGTCTTTGCCCGTCCTCTTCCCATCCTCTGCTATTATTAAACGCCTAGGCGTCCAATCACAGTGCCTGATGCTTCAGCCAATAAGGTGACAGGTAACCAGACCCAAGCACCTGGGAGTCGGGTCAGTGTTAGGAAAGTGATTTATTCGCTTCCCTAACACAACACTAAGTAAACAGTGCTCGCTGTTTACCAATTTGAAAGCCTATTAGAGCCTATGGCTCTAATCAGGACGCCTATTAGAGCATCTGGATCTAATCAGGCACTTCCAAAAAAAAACTGCGGTAATTCAGATGCCCGACACCCAACAAGGGGCCGGACACCTGAATAGGGGGTGGCAGCGGCGACCATAGATAGATCCATGCAATGCATGAATCAACCTATGGTGAGAGAGGGGGTGACAGGAGAGAGGTGGCTCCTTTCTCTTGCAGTGTCCTATGGAGTCAACCTTGCATGCAGGGACTAGAGTTATGTCTCTGTACACTGTGTGTATCAATAGAAATGCACAGCCCCGTGGCCTAGAATTGCAATGTACTGTCCTTCTATCCCTCCCCTCTTCTCCAAGCTAAAAACTAGCTGGAGACCACACTGTCTACTGCTAACTCTTTAGTCCATGGCAGTCTGGCCTCAGAAGAAGTGGGTTGCACAATGTTGGTTGTCATTCAACCATGAATACAGAGGACATCTAGTGGTGGAAAAGAAGTACTACTAGGGACAGCTCCAAATTGAAGATGAGTATTTCAGCAGAAGTTGTTTTTTTATTTTATCTTTTAAAGGGCTATTTAAAAAAAATGGGCCGGGCTTTTAACATTTGTTATGTGGTTCATGTTTGTAATACAGAGTTTACAGATGTAGCCAGGAGCTGGCTAATATTACCTGCATATTCATTGGACACGCTGCAATATTTCTACAATGTGGCTGTTTTCTCCTAGTGTCCAGCCTGGACTCTATGTCATCACATTCTGCAGTCAGGGTAAATACGAACTAAGAATGGAGCAATGCACCTTGGGACATGTAGTCCAAAGATCCAAGTTGTATACTCAGTCAGGCTGTAATAGACTACAAATCCTAGCCAACTGGGGAAGTCAAACAGAATGCTGGGGGAGAATATAAAAAGCCTGTGGGGGAACAGAATCATGCTCTTGGGACCGAGGCCTGGATCTGCAAGCGCAGCACTGTTACGGCTTCCATCTTCACCTGGTTTTCCTTCTGGGTTCACAGGGCCCAGCCATTTGAATGGCCAGGGCCACAATGACCTCACTGCCGGCCCTAAATGCAGAGCGTCACTGCACATGTGCGGATTAGGTCATCGGCTATTGCCGATGTGAGTATGTCCTAAACCTAAACTAAAATTTTTTTTATTGTATCTACAGGTAGGTCTGATTGTAATCGTACCTGTAGGTACAAGTTAAGAAGGGGACTTTACTACCACTTTAACAATAGGAATTCAGTCGCATCCACTGGACCCTCAGCTCTCTACTAAAACACTGGGGACCCTTGGTATTCACAATATGGGGGACACAATGAGAAACTGCAAACTGAAAATCTGGGATACCTTAGCTAAATATGTTACTGTAGTAAAGAAATAAACTGTAAGCTCCTTTGGTAGAGGGATTGGTTTGAATGAATAGATGGACTCACCTAAAATGATAATGCTATAAAAAAAAAAACATTTTAACATTACCTACATTTTCATTAAATGAAAAAAGAAGTAGCTAAACCATGGATAATACCATAATACCATGGTGTTGTGCACCAGTTTTAAACCAGAAGACAAAGGTTATAGATGTTACGTTTATATAAATATACAAAGTATATATATCTAAAATGGATATTAGGAAAAAAAAGAGAGGGGATAGAAACTCTATATGGAAGCTTTCAGTTTCACATTGAGTTCAGTGAAGAAGAAAGTTTAGGAAAGTGCCCATTGAAGTGTTTGTCGTTGTTTCCTGGTGAAGGAGCGATCGTGCTGGTTCAGCACTCATCCATCAGGGAACCCTCTAGAGTTTTTATTTACTGTAAACAGAAAGTAGACATCTTCTTTCACTGTCTGAACGGATGGATGATTGGGGAATGCCAATGAAATGACTTTGCAACAGTCACTGATTGCTAACATTGTGCCATTTACAGAAAAGTATGTTAACCAAATGTAATGAACACCAACAAGGTCAGATCACATCCTCTCCCCTGGCTGTGTTTTCTGTGCCAGAAGATTAGACCTACAAGTAGATAACCACAGACAGCTTTTCACTTGGGTGAGTTGTGTGCTGGGCTCAGGAAGTCTCCAGTGACAGGTGTTTAAAAAAGTGTTGCAGGAAAAGTGACTTTTGTCTTTCTCACTTTCTGTTTTGGGCTACCGACAGACATGTTGACTAAGAGGTTTTCTTTAAATGATTTATATCCGTGCTTAAAGAGTAACTCCACTTTTGCTAAGAAAAAATGCATTCCCCTCTGGGTGATCTATGTACATTGCAGGGATTTAACAAACATTATGCAGATTCCTACCTTTTGTTATTCTAAAGAGGGCTGTTTGACTGTGTCCATGTACAAACTTAAGCTGTATGATAGTGGTTTTATAATTATCAATTAGCTGCTGCACTTGCAGGGTTCTAATGAGAAAAATTGCAGGGTCTGCATTCCTTTAGACACAAATTCCCTTTGGGAATCTCTTCCCAAAAATTCAATTTGTGTTGCAGGAGATGCTCAAAATGTAATTTATATTTTAATGCAGACTTCTGGAAAAATCAGTAGGCCAATCACACAAGCAGGAAATTACATATCTGGAGGGCATTCTGTACACAATGGGCTAGATTCAGTAACACTTACGAAGGGCGTATCAGTAGATACGCCGTCGTAAGTCCGAATCCGTGCCGTCGCAACTTTAAGCGTATTCTCAAACTGAGATACGCTTAAATGTTGCGAAGATAAGACCGGCATAAGTCTCCTACGCCGTTGTATCTTAGGGTGCATATTTACGCTGGCCGCTAGGTGGCGCTTCCCCTGATTTCCGCGTATAATATGCAAATTAGCTAGATGCGCCGATTCAGAAACGTACGAGCGCCCGGCGGATATTTTTACGTCGTTAACGTAAGGCTTTTTCCGGCGTAAAGTTATGCCTGCTATATGAGGCATAGCCAATGTTAAATATGGACGTCGGGATAGCGTCGAATTTTACGTTGTTTACGTCGTTTGCGTAAGTCGTTCGCGAATAGGGCTTATCGTAAATTACGTTCACGTCGAAAGCATTGACTATTTGGGACGTGATTAGGAGCATGCGCACTGGGATACGTTCACGGACGGCGCATGCGCCGTTCGTTAGAGACGTCATTTACGTGGGGTCATTTTTTATTTACATAAAACACGCCCACCTCTTCACAATTTGAATTAGGCGTGCTTACCCTGGCAGATTTACTCTACACCGCCATAACTTAGGGCGCAGGTTCTTGGTGAATACAGAACCTGCCTCACTAAGTTACAGCGGCGTAGCATATCTGAGATACTTTACGCCTGCACAAAGTTACGGCGGGCTATCTGAATCTAGCCCAATCTGTGTACAGAACACCTTCAGGTAGTCATACTGCATTGCATTTTACTGAAAATTACAGCGCTGCAGATTAAAAAAGGAAAGGTCATTTTTAATAACATGCAATTCGAAATTCAAAAACTTGTCTCCATATATATGATGGTATATTTACCATTTGAAGGATGGAAACGTGAAAACATATCCTAAAACCAGAGTTGTTAAAACGATAAAATTCAGTGATCCCGAAATCTCTGTGTGTCCCCTCCAACTCCTCCGGGCAAGGCTCTTGGACCTTGAGAGGGCGAAGGGAGGTGAAGCACCTGCGATATATTATTCAAAAATCACAATAAGTAGGCAATCAGTAATTAATAAATGTATAGTACTGTGTTAGCGACACCCGACTGGACAATGCCCAGTTCATTACTGACACTATTACTAGTATATGTTGTTTATTTGTTACATTTTGTATCTGTTTATTTGTTTTATTCATTTTTTTACTGTAAATCCCTTGTATTGTGTAACCACTATTGTGAATTATATATATTATTAATTACATGTGCTATATTGTTGCCCAAAAGCATAAAAATAAATTAAGTTTGGTCGAAAAAAGACTCAATAAAAAATCAGAGAGTCAATTAAGTGAACGATCAAATTTGAGTGAATATAAAATAATATTAAACGTAATGATAAATGAAATAGAGGTTCAATGAGAAAATTAGTTGGAGAGTCAATCATGTGAACAATAAGTTTAGAAGTGAATGTGTAATAAAGTTATATCGTGAAAGGGTAAAAACCTAATTCGATGTGTGATTTGTTGGTGCAAAAAGGAATTAATGTGCCGAGGGTGAATGAAAATTATAAAAAGTGCAGACATTAAACAAAAAAAAAAAAAACACTGTTTACCTTAGCAGGTGAAAAAAAACTTTTTTGGTGATCAACAATTGTGATGTATGATGCCAACCCGGCAAGGATATGTGACACTGTTACCAATGCTCAGAGTGTTTGAAATAGAGCCATATCTGTATTAAATTAAGATAATAATTAGACTGTGGTAAAAAAAAAAAAAAAAAAACACCAAGCCAATAAAGGCTATGTCCTAATCACAGCACTTACTTGTTGCACCGATCTTTCATGTGTATGTCAACAGCTCTCCCGGGATCACCACAAGATCCACGGGAGGCTGCACATTTCAATAGTGTCAGCAAAGGCCTGAATGGGAGCTAACATCAGCTGCTGCTTTAAAGCGGAAGTAAACCCATTGATTTGATAGTTTTAAAAAACAGTTAACATTCCCGGAATGCTGGAAATGCAAGCTGTCACATTGGTTGTGCTGTCACCCCAACTGTCAAACCATCCAATGGCTGGTGTCATAACTGATCACATGTGCAGCATCATGGCAGTTGCCGATAAAACAGAGGCCAAGGTGGCAGCTTCCTTGGCTGAAAACAATAGCTCCACTTTAAGAAGTCAAACACTTCCTGTTTTCCCAATTACCATTTCACTTTCCTGTAGCACCCCTTCTGACTTTTGTATAGGACATTTTAAGAATGAGGGGCATAGTGATTGATAAAATACTGACAATATTCTGCCCACAGAACTAGATACGCCTGAAAATAGGCTTCCTACGACCAACGTAAGTTTCCTACGCCGTCGTATTGTAGGCACATATTTACGCTGGCCGCAAGGGGCGCTCCCATAAATTTACGGTTTGAATATGCAAATGAGTGGGATACGCCGATTCACGAACGTACTTGCGCCCGGCGCATTAATATACGCGGTTTACGTAAGGCTTACGTCTGGCGTATAGTTATTCCCCATCTATGAGGCACAACTCATGC
Source organism: Rana temporaria (assembly GCF_905171775.1). NCBI lineage: Eukaryota > Metazoa > Chordata > Amphibia > Anura > Ranidae > Rana > Rana temporaria. The sequence continues at coordinate 470,840,298 of NC_053489.1, read as the reverse complement.
AAAGGTATGGACCAGGGAACAGCCATCGTATTTTACATCGTTTACGTAGTAGTACGTGAATAGGGCTGGGCGTAGGTTACGTTCACGTCGTAGGCAGTGATTCGACATATCTTAGGGAGTATTTTCGACGTGATTCTGAGCATGCGCACCGGGATGCGTCCACAGGACGACGCATGCGCCGTTCGTTCGGCCCAGCATTTGCATGGGGTCACGCTTCATTTAAATGGAGCATGCCCACTTCCCCCTACTTTGAATTAGGCCGGCTTACGCCTACGAATTTACGTTACGCCGGCGCAACGCTGGGAGCATTTGCTTTGTGAATTCCATGCTTGCCTCTCAGCGTTGTGTCGGCGTAGCGTAAAAGAGATACGCTACGGCGGCATATCTATGCGCCAATGTATGTGAATCCGGGCCCATATGTCTTAGTAACTTGATTTCACATTTAAATAGATGGAGTTGCTCAGGGTTGAGCTTCAGCCTATACTGGTGCAATAGAGCCAACCCAGTATTTAAGTGTGCAAATTGGTCCTCGAAAGTGGCAAAAAACTCCACTATCAGGATCAGGATACTATCAAGGCAGTGTTGGATAATCTCCTGAAATGTGGTCTGTGCATTGTTCAGCCCTTAAACCAAAAGTTTTAAATGTCACAAAAACAAGGAAGTTATGAAGATGGACTTTGGTTGGTCCAATTTGGCGAGAACAAATGTGGAGAAAAACTTGGCCTGTCCTAGGGCAACAAGCGATTCCTAGATTTGTGAAAGAGAATAGGCACCCCTCGCAGTAACAGCATTCAGACAACTATAGTTCACACAACAGTGGAGGGTGCCATACTTTTTTCTCACTAGAATTACTGGAGCCACCCATGGGCTTTGATATCTCTTACATTTAGTGCCATTGCTACAGCCCAGGTTATTATACCCCTGTAAGAACACCCAAATGATGCCGCTTAAGAACACATCCTGTAGACGCCTTACTGCTTCTAGCAGAATGGGCATTAGTTTCCCCAGTGGTAGTATTTTGTCTCCTGCCAACTCTTGATTCCTTTCTGCTAACTACTGACCCATAATTTCCCTTGCCACATAGGACTACTATGAAACCACCATGAAATTCTGCCAGCTGTATGTGCCCCACTTTGGAGGCAGATGCATCCTTGTTTAGGTCTAGTTCTGCCACTGCTTTAACAGGAAAGAGGTGAAGTTGAAGAGCTTTAATGTTATGATTTTTAACTAGCACTGTACCTTGCAGGACCAATGTAAGGGTCCTGGAAACAAATAGAGCCACTTCTGAGGGTAAGTGCTCCATGAAGACAGTAAAGTCTTGCATTATGTATGAGTTCTTGATTAGGTGGTACTACAACTTTGTCTAAGAGGGAATTCAAACAATGTCAGCTTTTTCCCAACAATCTACATAGCGCACATCAGGGCTATTCAGTGCTTCAAGAACATGCAGCAATTGCCATTTCTTTAGATGGACCCCAAGAGTGCATGACACCCCATCAGTATCTCAGCCCTCAGTTCCCTGATGATGTGTAATCACTTCACCCCTCTGACCATGGTCCTGTTTCCACAGCGCTACTTATATCCGGAACCCCAGTAAAGTCAATGGGAGCCAACGTTTAAGAAAAGTAATATCCATCTTTTAGCAGGCAAGGGATTGTCAAACAAATGACAACTGGGGGGGGGGGCTGGACACTGCCCTGGGAAAACATGTACAGTACCAAACAGAATTTTTTTTTTTTAAATCTGTTTGGTTGAGTGCAATGGCTACTCATAATAGGTAGAGACATCGGGAGGACAGAATGTAGATACACTGTGTGTCCACAGATAGGGGCCAGTGACAATATCAAGGAATCCCTCCTACAGGGATGTACAGAAGGCATGTGCCGAACACCCCCCCGTTCGGTTCGCGCGAACATTTAGAACCCCATTGACGTCTATGGGACTCGAACGTTCGAATTCAAAAATGCTAATTTTAAAGCCTAATATGCAAGTTATTGTCGTAAAACGTCTTTGAGAACCCGGGTCTTGCCCCAGGAAACATGTATCAATGGAAAAAAGTTTTAAAAACAGTCGTTTTTTCTGGAGCAGTGATTTTAATAATGCTTAAATAAATAAAAAAATAAAAAAATTCCTTTAAATATTGTACCTGCTGGGTGTCTATAGTATGCCTGTGAAAATGTCTTTGAGAACCCGGGTCTTGCCCCAGGGAACATGTATCAATGGAAAAAAAGTTTTAAAAACGGTCGTTTTTTCTGGAGCAGGGATTTTAATGATGCTTATAAAAATAAAAAAAAATGAAAAATTCCTTTAAATATCGTACCTGCTGGGTGTCTATAGTATGCCTGTGAAGTGGCACGTGTTTAGAACTGTCCCTGCACAAAATGAGATTACTATAAGAAAAAAGTAATTTAAAACTGCTTGCGGCTTTAATGTAATGTCTGGTCCCTGCAATATGGATGAAAATCATTGAGAAAAATAGCACAGACACAGACAGTACACACACCACGTAGCTTTAGGTGCACACTGCAGAGGACACGGGCAGTACACACTACGTAGCTTTAGGTGCAATCTGCAGAGGACACGGGCAGTACACACCAAGTAGCTTTAGGTGCAAACTGCAGAGGACAAAGGCAGTACACACACTACGTAGCTTTAGGTGCAAACTGCAGAGGACAAAGACAGTAAACACACTATGTAGCTTTAGGTGCAAACTGCAGAGGACACGGGCAGTACACACCAAGTAGCTTTAGGTGCAAACTACAGAGGACAAAGGCAGTACACACACCACGTAGCTTTATGGTGCAAACTACAGAGGACAAAGGCAATACACCACGTGAGAATACTGCAGCTAGCACCTGCCTGCCAGTAAATTAGGAAGAGCGGATCTAGCTAAACTATACAGTGTATAAATATATACAGTATACAACACCTGGGATGCATATATATCCTCTACACACTGTAACTTTAACTGACTAGCCTGCCTGCCTGCTCTATCTACCTACTAAAAATGACACTCTCTCTCTCTCTCTGTCTTCTCTCTTTTACCACCGCAACACACTACACAAGGCCGACCTGCAGGCGGCCTTTTATAGTGTGGGGCGTGAACTAAACCCCCTGAGCCATAATTGGCCAAAGCCACCCTTGCTTTGGCCAATTATGGCTCTCTGTTTTTTGCAAGCTGTGATTGGCCAAGCATGCGGGTCATAGTGCATGCTTGGCCAATCATCAGCCAGCAATGCACTGCGATGCCGCAGTGAATTATGGACTGTGAAACGTAACTCGAATTCGAACTCGAATGAAACGTTCATAATTCGACGAACGATCGAACATACGATGTTCGAGTCGAACATGAGTTCGACTCGAATACGAAGCTCATCCCTAATGTACAGTAGCCATCCATACAAATGTGTCCTATTGGAAAACAAACACAGAAAAAGTCCCTTTTTACATAGTCGGGAGCATGTATCAGAGAATTGCTCACCAGTATCAAGAGTACCCGCCACCACCAGAGATGCAGCAAAACACTGTGGCCCAGATTCTCAAAGGAGATACGACGGCGTATCTCCAGATACACCGTCGTATCTGAGCGGTCGTATCTATGCGCCTAATTCTTAGAATCAGTTACGCATAGATTTCTATTAGATCCGACCGGCGTAAGTCTCTCACCTGTGCCCATCATTGCAGCCTGATCTGTGCCCACAATTGCAGCTTGGCCTGTATCCACCATTGCAGGCTCACTTTTGCCCACCATTGCAGCGTGACCTGTGCCGACCATTGCAGCGTGACCTGTGCCCACAGGGGAAGAGAATGTGGAGGAAGAGGTGAGCTGGCCTCTTACAATATGCCTGCAGATCACAGAGCGGGGATATCCCGCTGTAACAGCTTACATTGGAATTGCCTCTGCTCGCCGTCACACAAAGCTCTGCCTCCTGACCCAACGCCTGTGATAGACAGGACACGTCCCAGGATTGGACTGGCGTTCTGTCTATCACAGGCGTCAGGTCAGGAGACGGGGCTGTGCGTGACAGCGAGCAGAGGCAATTTTATTGTAAGCTGTTACAGCGGGCTATCCCGCACTGTAATCCAACTGCCAATCCTCTTCCTCCACACTCTCTTCCCCCGGGCCATCGCTGGGAGAATGGCTCCCATTCAACCCCGCCCATGTTTGCCAGCCCTCATTTTCCACTTGCAAAATGCATGCAGGCGAGTGGATAATTTGAGGGCTGCCAAAAGTATTGGGTCATCTGCCTTTACACGCATCAACTTTATTAGGATGGATTATTATATGGATTTTAGACTACACAGTGTCCTAATTTGCCTTTAGAGCCTGAGTTTTTTCTTGTACGTATTTCATAATGTATACGGATGTGGCATTGTAGTGATCTTGTTGTTATTTCTCATGCTCTTAACTTGTCTGAGAAGTGTTACATCTGTATGATGTACTGTATACCAGTGGTTCTCAACCTCAGTCCTCAAGTACCCCAAATGGGCCCTGCTTTGGGAACATCCGTTAGATAAAATAGCTCTTATCAATACCATTTCATTGATACTGATTTAAAGCAGCTGTGCAAAGTAAAGGAAAACATGAGAACATGGCCCATTGGGGGAACTGGGAGGACTGAGGTTGAGAACCACTGCTGTATATAACCTACTACAGCAAAACTGACATTTACAAGAAAAAAAAACGGATTCACAAAGACTTACGCCGACGTATCTACTGATACGCCGTCGTAAGTCCAAATGAGCGCCGTCGTATCTATGCGCTGATTCTTTAAATGAGATACGCCTGAATTTTGCCAAGATACGACCAACGTAAGTCTCCTACGCTGTCGTATCTTGGGTGCATATTTACGCTGGCTGCTAGGGGCGCTTCCGTTGATTTACGCGTTGAATATGTAAATGAGCTAGATACGCCGATTCACGAACGTACTTGCGCCCGTCGCAGTAAGCTACGCTGTTTACGTAAGGCGTACGTCCAGCGTAAAGATAAACCACCAAATAGCTGGTCTAAGTCGTCTAGGGTATGGACGTCGGAAATGCCGTCGGATTTTACGTTGTTTACGTAAGTCGTACGTGAATGGGGCTGGGCGTAGGTTATGTTCACGTCGAAAGCATTGAGCCGACGTATCTTAGGGAGTATTTGCGACGTGATTCTGAGCATGTGCGCGCATTCGCCGTTCGTTCGGCCATGCATTTACATGGGGTCACGCTTCATTATAATACTACACGCCCACTGCCTTGCTACTTTGAATTAGGCGGGCTTAGGCCGGCCCATTTACGCTACCCCGACGTAACTTAGGGAGCAAGTGCTTTGTGAATACTGTACTTGCCTCTCTATTTTACGTCGGCGTAGCGCATATGAGCTGCGCTATGCCCGCTTAAACATACGCCGCTCTACCTGAATCTGGCCTTGGTTGTTTAAATTGCATGTAGATGACAACTTTAGTTGTTTACTTCTGTTTATAAATAATGTGGTTGAGGATTCCCTTCATCTATCACCTCTCAGAGATGAGGGTCTGGTACAGATCCTAATAGGGGACCCCAAATACAAAATTAAATTAAATCCTGCATTGGATTCTGTCTTAAAAATACATATCATACACTTATTTTTGATGAAAGTCTAGTATGTATATATAAAAAAAAAACATTATGCAAAAAATTGGTGTGGGCCCTCCTCCCCCCAAATTCTATCCCAGACCAGTAAAGGGGAGGTGAGCATGCTTTCTTTCCTTCTTATGCCATAGAAGGCCACATGCCCTTAACATGCAGGGATTACCTTGCCAAGTATGAGGACAATAGGCTCTTACCCACAAACCTGGCCTGGTGGTTGTCAGGGTCGGCAGGCAGGGGGCTTATGAGAATCTGGAAATCCAGCCCACCCCATGTGAATAAGTAAAAGGTAAAAAAATATGTAAATAGTAAATAATGACACACACGTTTAATAAGTCCTATAAAAAAACAAAAATGTCCTACAATGTACATTCATCATCAATCACACACAACTTCACATCAATCACAATGAAGGACATCCGTTGATGTGTTGAAAGAAAAAATTCCACTAATCCTGTCATGTCTAAAGACATCGTCCAGCCACTAAAAGTAAATAAAGGGACGGGGTCTCCTGGTTGATGGAATTGACCAAATATGTCCATGGCCTTATTTGATCAATGATGTCAGCACTATCCCCTTTGTTTACATGGTCAGGCATTCCTGGCCAGTAAATTACGTCACTGATTGCTAAGGATGCGGCAGGTGCGCTTACAACCATTGATAGGCAGAAAGCTGTCATAGATAGTAGCAGTAAAAATACTATGTAATATTTAGCTCCCACTAAGCAAGCAAAATGTTTGACGTTTGGACGAAGAATCAAATAGAATAATTTGTGTGTTGGGCCGAACCTTGAGTTAGAGCCTAGAGGCTGTCAATAAGGTCCATGGTGTGTCCAGGTTCATATTCTTCTTAGAAAAGTATTGCTGGAACATCTGGATCTGGCAGGGTAGTGACTTGCTAGCTGGATTTGAAAAGACACTGGATCTCTTGGCCATTGTAGCAGCCATGCACAACATGACAGCAGACCACCACAACTCTGGTTCCTGGATGAGGAGTTGTTCAACTTTCACACTGCTTGACACTGGGCAGCAGGGTGTTTTAGGTAAATGGCTAATGGTTATCCTGAACTCAAAGCTCATCCCTATTCATCTTCTGTAGCCACTCTATGCTGAGGAAGGGAGACTGAGGCCCCATACACACTATCAGTTTTCCTGCAGGTTTTTCTCTTCGGGTTTACCAAAACCATGTAGTGCAAGGGCCTGCCTGATTACATACAAATTGAAACTCTTAGGCCCCGTACACACGACCGGTTTTCTCGGCAGAATTCAGCAAGAAACTCGATGGGAGACGTATTCTGCTGAGAAAACCGGTCGTGTGTACACTTTTCGCCGGGAAACTCGTCGAGACAAAAAGAGAGCATGTTCTCTATTTCCTCGTTGGGTAATGGGAACATTTGGCTCGACAAGTTTTTTGACAGCCGAACAAGGAACTCGACGAGCAAAATGATGTGTTTTGCCCATCGAGTTTCTCAGTCGTGTGTACGGGGCCTTAAGATTTGACCTCATATTAAATGGTTTTGGTAAACCTGAAGAGAAAAATCTGCAGGAAAACAGGTAGGCCCGGATTCAGAAAGACTTACGACGGGCGTATCAGTAGATACTCCGTCGTAAGTCCGAATCCGTGCCGTTGCAACTTTAAGCGTATGCTCAAACTGAGATACGCTTAAATGTTGCTAAGATACGACCGGCGTAAGTCTCCTATGCCGTTGTATCTTAACTGCATATTTACGCTGGCCGCTAGGGGCGTGTACGCTGATTTACGCCTAGAATATGTAAATCAGCTAGATACGCCTATTCACGAATGTACGCCCGGCCGTCGCAGTACAGATACGCCGTTTACAAGTTACAAGTTACCCCTGCTATATGAGGCGCAGCCAATGTTAAGTATGGACGTCGGGCCAGTGTCGAATTTTCCGACGATTACGTCATTTGCGTAAGTCGTTCGCGAATAGGGCTGTGCGTAATTTACGTTCACGTTGAATGCATTGGCTTTTTGGCGGGTTAATTTGGAGCATGCGCACTGGGATACTTTCACGGACGGCGCATGCGCCGTTCGTAAAAAGCGTAATTTACGTGGGGTCACGATGATTTTACATAAAACACGCCCACATCTTACACATTTGAATTAGGCGGGCTTACGGCGGCCAATTTATGCTACGCCGCCGCAACTTACGGAGCAAGTGCTTTGTGAATAATGCACTTGCCTGTCAAAGTTGCGGAGGCGTAGCGTAAATAGGATACGCTACGCCCGCACAGAGTTACACGCTCCCTACCTGAATCTGGCCCTTAGTGTGTATGGGGCTTCAGCAACTTATCTTCCCTGGCTATATCTAGGAACCCAATGAGTTATGTTAAATAGAGTTATGCCTCATACACACGACCGGTTTTCCAGGAAAGAAACTGATTGTTTTCCCGACGGGATTCCTGTCAAGCCTGCCTTGCATACACACAGTCACACAAAAGTCTGGTAAACTTTTTTTTTTTTTTATAATTCTTTATTTTATATATATATTTTTTTCTTTCCACATACAGAAACAACCATTTCAATATCTTCTGTACCATAACATCCATATTTAACATCAATTAAACGTCTCTAGATCCTTGTTTTAAATTTCTACAACCTATACCATGTCAGATCTCCCTTTCACTTGCTACAATACTACCTTTTACATAGTCTTACTTCCTTCGACTGCGACCTTCGGAGGAGTATTTTAACCAAAAGGGAGTAATGATTCCCCTCACTACCCTCCCACCCCCCCCCCCACAACAGCAAAACAAAAAACAAAACAAACAAAAAAAAAAGGGGGGGGTTTTCCTCTTCCCCCCTCCCCCCCCCGTCCCCCTCCTTAGGGATTTTGTTCAGATCCTCCAGTACTCCTCCTCTCGCTCCCGCAATCCCATAGTGAGATTTTCCATCAGCTGGATCTCAGTTATTCTGCTAAACCATTGTGTCCTTGTTGGGAGAGCAGTATTCTTCCATAAGATTGGTATACAAGCCTTTGCTGCTGTTATCAAATGTCTTAACAAGGATTGCTTATAGTTTTCCAAGGATAATGGGATATCAAATAATAAAAATGCTGCTGGTCTATCTCCAAGATTCACCCCGGTAATTTCCCGAGTTGTCTCCGAGACCATCTTCCAGAATTCTTTTAATTTTTGACAGCCCCAAAAAATGTGTATCATGGTGCCCTCTTCTTTCTGACATCTCCAACAAACATTTGATATATGGGGAAAGATCCGATTTAGTAATGTTGGTGTCCTATACCACCTAGTCAATACTTTATATCCCCCCTCCTGATACCTAGATGCGATTGACGCCTTATGCGTAAATGAGAAAATCTTATTTTTCTGTTTCTCTGAAAACTTTGTACCCAAATCCCTTTCCCACGCCTGTATGAAAACAAGTTCTTGTGGTGCGTTTGACTCGATCAGTAAATTATACATATATGATAGCATATGTCTCATTGGTTCTTTTTTTAGACATATTTCCTCAAATTTCGACGGTGTCCCTATATCTTCCACTTGGATTTTCAGAGATCCTATAAAAGTTCTCAACTGATTTCGTCTCCATAAGTCTATGTCCTCCCCATATGCCTGCTCCATCTCCTCGTTATGCATCACATGATTATCTATCATAAAATGTGTCAGCCTGCTGATTCCTTTCCGTCTCAGATTATTAAAACATCAGTCTTTTAGACCTGGCTCAAAACTCAGATTACCCAGAACAGGTGTCATAGGGCCGATACATTTCAACAACTTCGTTTTCTTACAAATCCTTCTGATGACTCTAAGGCCCCATACACACGATAGAATCCATCCGCGGATAAATCCGTGCAAATGGGTTTCAGCGGATAGATCCTATGGTGTGTACACTCCAGCGGATAATTTTCCGCGGATATTTTTACGTTGAATCGCTTTTCAGCAGATCAAATATTTGCTGACATGCTTAACAAATCTATCCGCTGTGAAGCTATCCGACGGATAGATCCGTTGGTTAGTACACAATATCCGCGGATAAAAACCCCGCGCATGCTCAGACGAAATAAGGGGATGGGAGCACTCATTCAGGTAAAACTCTCGTTTGTTTGTGATATGGCACATTCGTCCTTTTAAATCTCTATTGTGTTGTTTCCTGCCTCTTTTTTTTTCTGCGTTCTCTTGCTAGAATAAACCCGTTCTCTTGCTGATGCTATCTATCCAGATGTTGTAACTTTCTTTTTGTCCTCCACATGTCTATGTTTTTTTGTTTTTTGTTAAACTGAATGTTTTTTTTTATTGTGTTTATTTATTTATTTTTTGTTTGTGCAATTTATGGCACCATTGTTTTTTCTTGCACATTTTTTTTTATATTTTTTTTTGTTTGTGCAATTTATGGCACCATTGTTTTTTCTTGCACATTTTTTTTATATATATTTTTTTCTTTGTGCAATTTATGGCACCATTGTTTTTTCTTGCACATTTTTTTGTATATTTTTTTTTCTTTGTGCAATTTATGGCACCATTGTTTTTTCTTGCACATTTTTTTTTATATTTTTTTTGGGTGAAGTTATGTCACCATTTTTGTTATGCGTGTGTTTTTCCTTTTTTGTTTTACCAAGTTGGTACACCAAATGTCCCCCCCCCCCCCCGCCCAAGGAGTTGGTGTCCTTTCTAAATGACACTTATTACCAAAAATGTTTCATGCCTAATCAACACAGTCTAAAAACACAATAGACAAGGTATTTCTGTAAATAAAATCACCATTTATTTTTAACATAATTCACAAAAAAAATTACTAGAAGGGCAGCACTTGATGAGATAGCAACATACATGCAGACTTGTGTTCCAGACTGCACAGGCAACATAGTCAAGGACAAAATGGCAAACCTTGAGGACCGCATACCGACAACTAAAGAGAACAACCACAAAAAAAAAACACAGGAGCAGCAGCAAGTGAGCCAATGGAGCCCAGGCTGTGGTAGTCCAAAAAGATAAAAGTTTTTGGAGGATCAAATGGAAGGCCGGGAATCATCTTCTCCTGTTCCTTGTAACCCTACTTGCAGCCTGCATTGCAGCAGATCTTACACGGATCCGTCCACGGCCCCTTGCAGGTGGGGAGGATGTGGCAGCAGGAGGAGGTAACAGGTGTTGGGCAGGATGGGCCGGGTCACTGAGCTCGGTGTCATCGGTCAGCCAGCCCCTCTGCATCCATAAAATCACCTTATTGAAGAGGTTCCTGGCACGCCTCTGATCTTCCTCCCCCCCTTCTGATAGTTCGTGCGCCACATAGGCACTGTAGGCCTCAGTGCGGGTCAGGGGGGCCCTCATTATGGCGCTCGCCTCTCTGATCATCTCTAGGCTCCTATCCTCCACTTCCCTCCTGCGCCTCATTAGGCCTGCTTGCCTGACCTGGGGGGGAGGGACATGCATGCTCGTGCTAGCCCTGGGCCTGGGGCCCTCCTGACTTGTGCTTGGCCCGGCCTCCTCCTCCTGGCTGCCAATGACCCCTTCCTCCTGGCTGGCATGCATCTCGGCATCAGTAGCCGTCAAATCCTGGCTGGTCACTTCTTCCTGTGTCAAAAAAAGGGACATGTTTTACAATTTGACACCAGCAAATCACACACATTTTCATGCTCTAGACTGGTTTGTTTTATCTTACTTTAATCTTGAATATACTCTCCTTCTGATCCCTGCACTTGTCATCCAGGACCCCTATTTTTATGCCCACGACTTTTCTAGGCCATTTTTTCTTTTGGGATTACAATATCAACTCAATAATTAAACCATAATTAGCAGCACAAAAATTTGGGGGGAAATACTCTACCTCAGAAGAAGTGTTCAGTCGAAGATTTGGACGCATGCCAGCCAGCCCCTCACTGTTCTCCTCCTGGCTACGGTGATCCGTGGAAGGTCTGCTGCACTGCTGTCTGGAAGGAAGGCTTGACATTGATCGCCGGCCATCCATTTGATCCCCCAAAAACTCCAGCTCCTGGTAGTACCACAGACTGGGCTCCGTGGACTCGCTTGCTGCTGCTCCTGATCGTTGCTCCCGTAGTTGTTTTCTTTTGCTGCGGAATGCGGCCCTCAGGTTGTTCATTTTGTTCTTGACTATGTGGCCTGTGCAGCCGGGAACCCATGTCTGCATATATGTTGCAATCTCAGCAAGTGCTGTCCTTCGTCGCGCCCGATTTTTATAGAGGGGGTGTCTGCTATCCCAAAGTAGGGGCTTCTCCCGATACCTTTCAATAAGGCGACTTATTGCTTCTTGGCCCACAATCTGGTCCATTTTTTTTATAAAGCTTTTTTTTCAAGACTCAAAATTCACACACTGTTAAAACAAAAATAAATAAGCATTAAAAAATGCACAGCATTCACATTGTAATAATTTGTGGCCCCAGATTTATAAAGTACTATGCAAACACAGTGTCTCCTGCAGCTAAAATGCTGGCCAGCTCTGCCCCATTGTTGTGACCAACAATTATTTCACATGCAGACTATTTTGGAATAAAGTTTGCTAAATACGTGTCATCTCTAACCATCCTCCATTTTTGATATTTTGACCATTCCTCAAGGCACTATTTCATGTGTACCTAGCATGCCCCTCATCATTCCTGACATATAAATACACTTCATAATAACCTCTGGCCAACCAACACAGAACAATACTTGCATGATCACAATACACCTGGCAAAAAATACAAATAGGTAGAGCATTCTTCACATCTAGATTTAAGTGATGTGTGAAAGCATTGTGAGAAGTAAATACCGTTTTGGGGACGCAAGAAACATAAGTAGCGTTAAAAGGGTGCAAACAACAGACAAAACCCCAATCCCATGGCTCTATAGTTTTTAGGCCTCTGCTGATCCCATGTAAAAAATGTCTTACCTTATTATCTCTAGCTCCTCGTGAAGCACCTTGAAATAATCTCTGCGTAACGTACGTAACCACGTAGGTTCCCTTTTATACACTCCACGTATGTGTGACACCCCGCCTTCGTCACCTTTGCCATGCCCCCTAATCAATGTTAACTCCAAAAATATGGCGTTAACTGTGTAACTTCTGTCAAATGTTATAATCATCTCCGCGTAACGTACGTAACCACGTGGCTTCACTTCTATACATTCCGCGTGTGCGTGACACCCCGCCTTCGTCACCTTTGCCATGCCCCCTAATCAATGTTAACTCCAAAAATATGGCGTTAACTGTGTAACTTCTGTGAAACGAGCGAATAATCTCCGCGTAACCTACGTAATCACGTCTTATTCATTCTCTACACTCCGCGTATGCATGAACCGCCGCCCTCGTACCCGCCCATGACGGGACATTTCCTGTTTTCCACGCCCCTAATCTCTGTGGGAAGGAAAGATGGCGATGTCAGGCGAGCATGCACGGAGCTCTCAGGCCAGAAGTGAGGGGACAGAGGCAGGAACGTCCCGATCCTGGCCAAAACGGTATAAGGCCACTAATATGGCTTTTGAAGAAATGATTGAGCTTGTGGATATAATGCGGAGGAAGAACTATGATGGCCAATATGGGCCATACAAGACCCCCAACCGCAGAAAGGGGAAAATTATGGAGAAGGTGGCAAGAAGAATGAAGAGAATGTTTGGGATCACCAGGTCCAAGGAGCAGCTACGGAAGCGGTGGTCCGATTTGAAACTGAGGGAGCCACATCAGTACAAGAAGATCAAAAAAATATTAAAGAAAAGTAAGTTATTTATATTAGTTGGGGGGGGGGAACATTTTAAGATTTTAAGCTTGGTCAGGTACATTTCTACATCTGTCTCCTTGGCCTGGTTGTACTTCTGAGCTCATGTTGAAATAGAAGGTGTTTTGCGCAAACATTTTGCTTGGGCAACGACTGTTAATAGGAAACATCGTTCACATCAGCTTCTTTCTCCCAAATACGATGTTGGCCCAGGAACAAAACACCTGGACATGCCTCTCTGGCCAAAAACATGGTTTGTAAACATTGGGTACAAATATAGTTGTGGAAAATGCAAATCCAAGATTGTGTAATGCCAACAGTGCTACTAAGCAGGTGTTTTCATATCTGTAATCCAGAGCACCTGTGTCTCCACCAAAATATTATATTAAAATTTGTATGGTCTCCGTGTTACAATTTTAAGGGGGGGGGGACATCCATGTGTGTCACTTCGCTAAAAAGGGACCGAATCAGAGCTTGGCATATAAGTCATCCAAAATTTTTGAGTGGGGGGGAGAAGACCCAATTTAGCAAAAAAATAAAGCCTCTTCCTTAATAAAGCAATGTATGCGATTTCTGCTCTACAATATCTGTGTGTTGATGAGTATACCTTTTTTTCTTTGTTTATTTAGGGGAAAGAAGACGCCTGCAGTTTGAGGAGGCTGAGAGGGCCAGACAAGGCCAACATCGAACATCTCGCCATGTGGAGGAGGAAGAGGATGTGGAAGGAAGAGAGGAGGATGTGGAGGAGGATGTGCAAGGAAGAGAGGAGGATGTGGAGGAGGATGTGCAAGGAAGAGAGGAGGATGTGGAGGAGGAGGAGGATGTGGAAGGAAGAGAGGAGGATGTGGAGGAGGAGGAGGATGTGGAAGGAAGAGAGGAGGATGTGGAGGAGGAGGAGGATGTGGAAGGAAGAGAGGAGGATGTGGAGGAGGAGGAGGATGTGCAAGGAAGAGAGGAGGATGGAGTCATTTTGGATCTTGTACTTCTGGATGAGGAAGGGGAATTTGATGAAGAGGATTTTTGCAATTTAGAAGATGGTGGATTGATGGAAGATGAAGAAAGAGGAGTCGTGGAGGATGAGGGGGAAGTGGTGCAAGAAGGGGGAGTTATTGATGATGGCGAAGATGTGGAGGTTGGAAGGAGCACACCATCAGGTCAGTGTCACACCAGCTTTATATGGAAAAACAGATGTAGATAGGCTTGCCACCTCATCCCTTTAATCACAAACACATATGGATTACACATGTTCTGTGGCTAGTGTAATGCTGATATGGCACCAGATGAGTTTAATTACCACCTTAATCAGCCACAGAACCTGTTAAATTAATATGTGTTCTGGTTTAAAGGGATGAGGTGGCAACCCTATATAGATGTAGATAGGCTTTTTCTAATTTTGTATTTTTTTGGCTTCATTTTGTAGGGGATGAAGATGTTGTTCATCATTTTTCAGCCGCAAGTGCGGGAATAATTATCCAGCAAGTGATGGAGTGCAGCAGTGAGATGGACAATATGCGACAAAGACTGCTTCTCATGGAACAGAATGTAAAAAGCTACACAGAGCTGGAAACTATGCGCCAAAAAATGATAGGGATAGAACAGAACTATAAAAACATCATTGACATGATGGGCCGGGTCAAAGACTGAACACCCCCCCCCCCACCCGCCCATCCCCCAACCTGTTTTATTTTGGGACTCAGCAATACGCCAAAATTTGAAGATGCACACACAGTGTGGCAACATGTGCTATCTGCCATCACAGAATATTGATTATCTGTGCTTTGTGGGTACAAACCCCTCCTCGATTCTCAATTAGTTTTTGAGGAAGGGTTTGCTCCCACATAACACAGACATTGATTACTCATGATGGCAGATAGCACATGTCGCCCTTTGTCTGTGTTTCTATGTTGTAGAACTGACATTTGGCGAATTGCACTGAATGTGTGCATCTTCAAATTTTGGCGTGTTCAGGTGTGAACTCACACCATGACTGTGATGTAAAAGTGACACATTTGTCTTTTATATTTGTTTGACATTTTATATGTTATAAAAAAAAAAAAAAAGGCTTAAATCAACAAGCCAGAAAAATCATTAAAAAAAAAAAAAAAATATATAAACAACAAAAAATAAAAAATGCAAAAATTGGTAACAAATATAGAACGCAAATGTAACCAATTTTTTCAAGGAAAAAAAAAAATATTTAAAATAATTTTAAATTTTTTTTAAAAAATTGGCTACAATTGAATATTTTTTTGACGAAAACACTAATTCTAAGTTTCCCAAAAAATATTTGGTGAGAAATATCTAACAAAAATGTAACCAAGATTTGTGCAATAATACAAAAATAAAAATTTTTTTTAGAGAAAAACAAAAAAATATTTAAAAAATATTTGTTGAAAAAATTAGCCCAAAAAAATTCAAGAAAAAAAAAATTAATAAGATCCAAATTTTTTGGGGAAAGCAAAAATTTAAAAAAAAAAAAAACTTTTGTTAAGTTTACATTTGGGAAATATTATATTTGTGTGAAAAATGTTACAATTGTAATACATTGTTGGTGAACACCAAAAATTCATGATAATAATGATTGTAAAAAAAAAAAAAAATTAAAAAATCTAAAATATACCTAAAAATAAAAGCCTTGCAAAAAATAAATGTTGACATGTTTGTTACTAAAAATATTTTGAGTAATCAAGGAAAATGAAAAAGCTCAAAATAAAAAAAGCTTTTCCAAAATCCAATCAATGAGTGGCTTTATTCTTTTATATGCTGGATACCCAGTTTGGAGATGAGTGAATAATGTGCAATTGTGTTTATTTACTAAAACCTGAACCCTACATTTGGCACTAGAAGTATTCCTTTCTTTTGGGGGCCGAATTAGAAAGAAATATCATCTGGCATAGCAATGGCCCCCCGACCCATGAAGTACTCAACATATTTGTCGCGTACCTCACGAGCAGATTGGGTGCCAATGCCAGCGCGACCAGTGTCCAGCCCAGGGAGAGGATCTGAGAGTAGTCTTGCCTCAGAAACGCTGTCGGGTAGGTACGTCTGGGAATGCCTGCGTAAAAAGTTGTGCAAAATGCAGCAGGCAAATAAAATTAGGGAACTTACCTTAATATACTCCTCCTGCAGAACATGTATGATGGCAGTACACGTCTCCGGTATGATGACCCCAAGCGCCTGGGGAGAGATGCCTGTCGAGAACTTGAGGTCCTGCAGGCTCCTCCCAGTCGCCAGGTACTGCAACGTGGCAATAAGCCTCTGCTCGGCCGTGATGGCTTGGCGCATCACAGTGTCCTGCCTCGTGATATAGGGGGACAGAAGTTCCAGCAGACGGTTGAATACGGGGTCCGTCATGCGGAGAAAATTCCGAAAATCATCAGGATTATTCTCCTGGAGTTCCCTAAGCAGAGGCATATGAGAAAAATGGTCACGCTGGCGCAACCAATTCTTGGTCCAGAAACGCCTCCTCCCAGTGTTCCTGCCCAAACAACTGATTCGCTGAGCCTGTCCATAAGCAAACCCATAAACACCACCAATTCGCGAGAATCGACGATGCTGCTCCGTCATGGCTTCAAACCGGCCGGCTGGTCAGTCAAGAACACACTCCAACAGAAAGCACCCCCAAATCCAGCACAACCTGCTAAGCCCGCACGACACACAGATACGAGCGCACAGTACGCTGAAACGTGCTGAAAGCCTGTGCCCGAATGCCAACTGCGAACCCGCAAGCACACGCACTGAACCAAAGAATACCACCTGTCAAAACGCGGAGACTGAAAAGCACGAATCGGCTCTAACCAAACCTTCACTAGCACGCTGTAACAGGGAACTAGAAAAGCGGAACAGAGGGCGGCGCCGTTGACTTTGGTCTTCCCCTTTATAGTGACGTCTTACGTGGTTTACGTTGCATACGTTCTGGTTCGCGGGGATTTTTATACGCTAGTGTGTACGTGCCAGCGGACCAACAGATAAATCCGCCGATCCGCTGAAACAGATCCGCGGATAAATATCCGCGGATGGATTCTATCGTGTGTATGGGGCCTAAGTGTAGCATTTATCATTGGGTGTTTTTTTACACTCTGAGGTATATTGATCTCTGCTAACCATGCCAATCCTTCTAAAGGAATGTTGCTCACCTCGCGTTCCATATTGACCCATGGTTTATCTTCTGGTAAACTTTTGACTGCCAAGAACGCGGTGACGTAAAAGACTACAACGAGCCGAGAAAATTACGTTCTATGCTTCCGCGCATGCGTCAAATTATTTACAAGCATGCACCTTTTTTATTCCTCTCAGAAAATCATACACCCAACAGTTTTCACGATGGGAAAAAGACCGCTGGGGATCGTGGAGGTAAAATAGAGAACAAGTTCTCTTTTTTTCCCCGCAGTTTTCTTGTCTGGAAAACTGCCATGGAGCATACACATGGGCGTTTTTCCTGGCGAAAAGCTGTCATGGCAGTTTTCCTGCCGGGAAAAACGGTTGTGTGTACGAGGCATTAGAGTCAGTTCACACAAGAAATCGCACAGGAACATGAGAACACTGAATTTGCAACCTGCATTTGGGGTGATGTTAACACTGACACCTGCTGCTTATTGCAAGTGCAGTGCATTTTGAATGTGGTGCAGGTAACATGCATGGACTGTATGTTTCCAGTACCGTGTTCTGGTGTGAACTGGCCCTTAAAGGGTACTGCACCTGAGCATATTGAGTAAGTGGGTACTCCACTTTAATAACATTACATATGAATGCCACATATGTAATCTCCAAACATCATATAAGGCAATAAGAGAGCTAAAATAACTAGGTATAGCAAGGACAAAAAACAAGCAATTCATGTGCATTTCAATTATAAAATTGATTTTCGATTCAAATATGCAAATGAGTGAAATACGGCGATTCACGAACGTAGTTGAGCCTGGCGCATAATATACGTGGTTTGCGTAAGACTTACGTCCGGCGTAAAGTTATTCCCCATATAGGAGGCGCAACTCATGCAAAGGTATGGACCAGGGAACACAGCCGTCGTATTTTACGTCGTTTACGTAGTTCGTGAATATGGCTAGGCGTAGGTTACGTTCACGTTGTAGGCAGTGATTCGACGTATCTTAGGCAGTTGTTTCGATGTGATTCTGAGCATGCGCACTGGGATGCGTCCACGGGACGGCGCATGCGCCGTACATTATTTGTATCTTTATGACGCTCAATCCATCATTTACATTTGCATCATTTGCATCATTTGCCTCATTTACATGGCTCACGCCCACTTACACTTACGACGAGTTACGACTAAGAAAGCCGGCGTAGATTTGGAGGCAAGTGCTTTGTGAATTCGGTGCTTGCCTCTCTGCGCTGCGTCGGCGTAGAGTATATTCAATACGCTACGCCGGCATAAATATGCGCCGATGTATGTGAATCCGGGCCTATATATATAAAAAAAACACTAAAGTTAGCACCATTTTTTGTATACTAAGCCAGTGGTCATCAACCCTGTCCTCAGGGCCCACTAACAGGCCAGGTTTTATGTATTACCTTGGGGAGATGCAGACTAGAATACTGCAGTCACTGAGCAGCAAATGATATCACCTGTGATGTATTTCAGTTATCTTGCAAACCTGCCCTTTTAGTGGGCCCTGAGGACAGGGTTGATGACCACTGTCCTAAGCAATGCTTTAAATTTTTTTACAGGTTACATGTTTACAGAAGAGGTCTAGTGCTATAATTATTGCTCTCGCTCTAACGATCATGGCGTATGTAACCTGTGTGTATCTGGCTCTGATACCAGCCAGGGCCTACCCAGCCACTGACTAGTATCTCTCCCCAGCCTGTCCCCACACGTCTCACCTGCTGACCTGTGGATGGAGGGAATCACTCCTGCAGTGTTATTGTGTTCTGCCTGTGAATACAATGATCAGTGTTGCTAACTATAGCTGGCAGCACTGATTGTTTTGGGAAAAACCTGACAGGCTGGTTGTACTCAAGTCAGATAATAGATTGACTTGTGTAAAACCAGCTAGCCCATACGTAGATCGACTATGGCTGGTCTCTGCTTACTTGGCGTAATTTTAATTCATGCATGTACCGCTTAAACACTACGCATTTCCTAAACATCCTTCCACAGCCATTTACATTTTTCCTTCCCAGATTTTTTTTCATCCTCCTCACCTGTACTTACTCTCCACACTTCTCTCCTGTACATACTGCTCACTGTCATACCCTCCACACTTCTCTCCTATACATAGTGCCCACCGTCATACTCTCCACACTCCTCTCCTGTGCATACTGCTCACTGTCATACCCTCCACACTTCTCTCCTATACATAGTAACCGCTGTCATACCCTACATACTCCTCTCCTGTACATAGTGCCCGCTGTCATACACTTCTCTCCTGTACATAGTGCCCACTGTCGTACTCCCCACACTCCTCTCCTATACATAGTGTCCACTGTCATACCCTCCACACTCCTTTTCTATTCATAGTGTCCACTGTCATACCCTCCACACTTCTCTCCTATACATAGTGCCCACTGTCATACCCTCCACACTTCTCTCCTATACATGGTGCCCACTGTCATACCCTCCACACTTCTCTCCTATACATAGTGCCCACTGTCATACCCTCCACATTTCTCTCCTATACATAGTGCCCACCATCATACCCTCCACACTCCTCTCCTGTACATACTGTTTACTGTCATACCTTCCAAACATCTCTCCTATACATAGGGCCCACTGTCATACCCTCCACACTTCTCTCCTATACATAGTGCCCACCATCATATCCTCCCCACTTCTCTCCTATACATAGTGCCCACCATCATATCCTCCCCACTCTTCTTCTGTACATACTGCTCACTGTCTTACACACGGTCGGTCCATCCGATTAGAACGGACCGATGGACCGTTTTCATCGGTTAACCGATGAAGCTGACTGATGGTCCGTCGCGCCTACACACCATCGGTTAAAAAAACGATCGTGTCAGAACGTGGTGACGTAAAACACAACGACGTGCTGAAAAAAACGAAGTTCAATGTTTCCAAGCATGCGTCGACTTGATTCTGAGCATGCGTGGATTTTTAACCGATGGTCGTGCCTACTAACGATCGGTTTTGTCCTATCGGTTAGGAATCCATCGGTTAAATTTAAAGCAAGTTGGCTTTTTTTTAACCGATGGTTAAATAACCTATGGGGCCCACACACGATCGGTTTTGACCAATGAAAACGGTCCATCAGACCGTTGTCCTCTGGTTAACCTATTGTGTGTATGAGGCCTTACACACTTATCTCATGTACATACTGCTCAGTATCATACCATCCACACTGCTCAGTATCATACCATCCACACTCCTCTCCTGTACATACTGCTCACTGTCATACCCTCCACACTCCTCTCCTGTACATACTGTCCACATTCATAAACTCCTCTATTGTACATAGTGCCGGCTGTCATACCCTACACATTAGTCTCCTGTGCATACTGCCCACTATCATACCCTCCACACTCCTCTCCTGTGCATACTGCCCACTATCATACCCTCCACACTTCTCTCCTGTACATACTGCTCACTGTCATACCCTGCACACTCCTCTCCTGTACATACTGTAACCCAAACTTGCCCTCCACACTCCTCTCCTGTACATACTGTAACCCAACCTTACCCTTCACACTCTACATACTGCCAACTATCTTTCTCTCCACATTCCTCTACTGTACCTTCCGGCCCCCACTGTGATACCCCCCTGTACATACTCCTCACTGTCATACCCTGCACACTCCTCTCCTGTGCATACTGCCCACTATCATACCCTCCACACTTCTCTCCTGTACATACTGCTCACTGTCATACCATGCACACTCCTCTCCTGTACATACTGTGACCCAACCTTTCCCTCCACACTCCTCTCCTGTACATACTGTAACCCAACCTTACCCTTCACACTCTACATACTACCAACTATCTTTCTCTCCACATTCCTCTCCTGTACATACCACCCCCCATCATACCCTCCTCTCTTGTACATACTGCCCACTGTCATACCCTCCACACTCCTCTCCTGTACATAGTGCCCACTGTTAGACCCTCCACATTCCTCTCCATCACATACTTCCAAGTTGTAGCGCCCCCTTTACTTTCAGAAAGGGCACTACGCTAAAGTTAGTGGGAAAATGAGAGAGATAAGTTGCTCTCATTCTTAATTTTGTTAAATTTGGCTGTCGCCAAATTCTGTATTGTTCTGTGGGTCATTCTGCGTTCCAAGGATGCGGTACCATCCCTGGGCAGTAGATGGCGCCAGGGAGGTCCAGGCGGAGCTGCTTCCTCCCAGCAGCCAATTGGAGGAGTTTTTCCTTGCGGGGCATGCTGAGAGGGGGTATTTCTGTGGCGGAGGCCGTTGTTCTGGGTTCTTCGCGCACAATCGCGGAGTTCCTGACTCTGGGCCCTCCTGGCCTGGAGCAACTGATGCCACAAAGGGGCCCCAGTGACTTACTGGGTCCCCACTTCTACTGAGGAGATCCCAGGCTGTATGCCATTCGGTGGGGGATCGGCTTGAGGAAAACCCGGAGGCAGGTTATCCAAAAGGGCTTTAACGAACCATCTGGGATCTGGTGACCGGACTTTGACAGGTACATTTGCACTGTCAACCGGTGACCCCAACGTGACCTATTGGGAGGATTCGCTCTGCTGTTCACATTGTCAGCATTGAGCCTGTGGCAGAGGTTTCATCTGGCATCTTAATTTAATCAGAGCCAAGTCGGTGGCAGAGACTTGTTCCTCCCAGCAACCTAAAGTGACACCCTGGCTGCCAGGCCTGTGGTAGAGGTCTGTCCAGGGGCATTTCACCCACTCTGGCTAGAGTGGCGACGTTTTGTTACAGCTGTAGAAAAGCAGGAATGCATTTCCATATCCAAGGCCTGATACTGCAAAGTTACTTTATTTCATCAACCTTTCCTGTCTACCTCAAGTTGATGTTGGTCGTCTTGGGCCAAGAAAATAAAGCATTCAGAAAACTTCAACTACAGATTAGACATTCGGTTATTGCTCTGCTCACTACCTTCACCCCTAGACATCATATAGAGGTAACTTA
The DNA here is from genome assembly GCF_905171775.1 of Rana temporaria. Classification (NCBI taxonomy): domain Eukaryota; kingdom Metazoa; phylum Chordata; class Amphibia; order Anura; family Ranidae; genus Rana; species Rana temporaria. The sequence continues at coordinate 470,817,915 of NC_053489.1, read as the reverse complement.
ATACGCCGATCCCAAATCAATCAGTGGCTCCTGAGGGGGTAGCGCTACACGTGGGGGCTCGTCCGGGATTCGGCTGTTACCTCTCGCAACGGAAAATCGTGAGTAAAGATCTACTAAGAGCAAAGAGTGTTGTGATTGAGGTTAACTCCCTCGTTACCGGACAGTCCAAACAGCTAAGCTTGGGCGTACGTGCAGCAGAGCATGCGCCTGAAACGTGTCTGGACAAGTTCTTCAAGTGGGAGGAGTCACCCACCACTGCGTGAGACCTCGCGCCAATTCAGCAGGTCAACGCCTATCAGCAAGAGAAGGAGAGACCACGTTGTGATGTCTGCTTTCTTGCAACCAAGCGTTGTTGCCCAGCGATTGAGGCCACCCACTACTTCACCAGGGGCCTCCAATATGTTCGATCCACCTGGAATGCCTGTGACTGATACGGGTATACGAATGTCCACCGAGGGACAGTTTGTGCTTCTGTCGAGCGGAGGATCGGAGATGCTGGGACTGTCTTGCCCTCGTTGCAAGTAGTTGTCCATAAAGATCCAGCCGTTTGCCCGGTGCCAGAAGTGCCGGGCCTACCTGTTCGTCACCAAATCCCCTGCTAAGGCTCCTCGGGAGTACATGGTGAACTGTATTACGGGAGTCGTCACCGTGGAGGAGGAAGCCATATGGCCAGAACCATCCCCGTCGGTGGAAATCGTGGAGCCGGAGGCTCCCAACGTTGAGGTCATCTCGATCTCATCAACCTTGACTCTCTGAACGGCTGTCCCGCCATCCTGCTCACCGGAGGTAAGCCCTATGACCAAGCAAGACCGGGGAGATGACCCAACCAGTGTGACGAGCGCAACCGACGTGACCAGTACCCAGGCCGAGACCACATCGGAGACCACGACTTCTACAGCGATCTCTTTGTGGTGTGCCTCTATAGGAGCAGGGCCTGCTCCAGCCTCCCACAGCTGCGGTCAAGGCCTACCTACTCAACGTTCCTTGCCGGACTGGCCAAGGGCCCCTACAGCCAAACCCTGCGGTTTCTTGCCAGCGGAAGAATTGAACTAGTCGGACTTTGATTCTTTTTCCGACGATGGTAACCTCCATGATGATATGTTTGAACCGAGGTTTCCGGAGTCCCAGGGGTTCGGAGGATCCCGTGCCCTCTACGGTACTCGGAGGAAGAAACGCCCCAGCTGGAGCGCATCGCGTGGGTCCCAATTGTCATCCATGGACGTCCCGCAGCTGACCTGGGGAGTCGGTGAGTCCATCCCTGTTTCTGTTGTTCCTCTCACCGCTCCCATGCCCCTTGCCGTGCCAGCTTTAAAAAGGGCACCGGACGCTATAGTGCTGCCGGGACGCGGAGACCCACGTACTTTGCCTAGTTTAGCCAGGCTGCAGCACCTGGTAATTCAGAAAATTGCTACCAGCCATGGGTATGAGTACCCCTACGTGCCACCTTCCCTCCTATACCAGATTGATCAGGAATGGGAAGCATGGTGCCAGGAGGCCATCTGGACACATTTAAAAGTTCCCCGCATTCTTGTGGGTGCAGATTTGGGCCTGTCTTACTTAAACCCCAGGTTTGAAAGCTGTCACCAAAAGTGGAGCTGGGGTCGGCACATATACAGCAACCGGGTCGTGCTGAAGTCTTTATTTTTTTATTTATTTTTCAGCCCTGTTGGGGTCTTAACAGACCTCTGACATCTTCCCTTTGAGACAGGGAAAGGGACTAGGGACACATGTCCACTGTCCCTTTCTCAGCAGCATCAGCTGCGCTGAAAATGAATGGAGTGAAGACAGCGTCTTCTCTTCATTCATAAACTGAAACATTTGTAAACACAGGTTACAATGTTTCAGTTATGTGAATGGACAGAGTCAGTGATCACTGACTCTGTCCATTCAGAGCAGTAAGAAGCCGGATTTACCGGCTCCTACCCCGCTCTCCATCCTGACATTTCCAGGGGGTGGAGGAGGAGCACGGAAGGGGAGAGAAACACGGCGGGATACACGGGATACACGGCGGCATACACGGGATACACAGCGACATACACAGGATACACGGCGGCTTTCAGTACTCGGGCAAATGCTTGGTATCGGTCCCGTACTAGTATCGGGACAACCCTAACCATGACCAATGCAGATGGTGACATTGTCATTCTCCCTGATCCCTAAATTACATCAAGAGGCGTAAACTGAAGGTTTTACCATGGCCTTCACAATCTCCTGACCTCAACATAATTGAAAATCTATGGATAGACCTTAAAAGAGCAGTGTGTGACAGACAGCTCAGAAATCTCAAAGAACTGGAAGACTTTTGTAAGGAAGAATGGGCAAAGATACCTCAAACAAGAATTGAAAGACTCTTGTCTGGCTACAAGCTGTGATACTTGCCAAAGGGGGCAGTACAAGATATTAACTCTGCAATTGTTTTCTGTAATTTTGAAAATGTAAATGATGGAAATAAAATCTAACTTTTTTGACATATTATAAGAATGTCTGTAATTTGATGCCTTTTGGAGATTTGTCCATCTTTCCTTGGCTTCGTTATGCACATTAATACAAATTTTTACCTGGGGTGCCCAAACTTTTGATCCCCACTGTATGTAAATAACCTGTCATTCACAGCAAGGGGGAAGAACAGACAAACGTTTTCTCCTGTTTGTCCGTTTATCTCACTGAAAAAAGAAAAGAGGATTGCTCAGAGCTGGATTAACTCTTTGTGGCAAGACTGGGCACAGATGATAGGAAATCTTATACTTTACATTGTGACAGGAAAAAAAAAAGGATTTACATTCACTTCAACACAAATCTTCAAAAAAATCCCCAAAATTCAAACAATGTGTCAATGCGGATCAACCATTTCCTCTTTACACTAATAAATCAATACAACATAAGTGATAGTCTTTATGGTCTATTAAAAGTCCCAAAATAAGTGACAAGGAAAATATAAAGTGCTCTGTGCTAATTTGCAGATCCTCCACTTCCTCTTTACACTGATATATTATTGGTGCACTTCCCCCAAGCGTGCCCACACTGACCGGAAGGAATGGACCCCCCACTATATAGCTAGAGAGGTCAAACTAGCATGAAATATATTACCAAAGGCAATGGCAAAGCTCTGAATGGGTCCTCCTTTCATAAGCCTCCTCCACTTTTATCCTCCCGCAGCAATGTATTATCCTTTCCTCCTAAAGATGGTTAATGGCTCCAGATAAAGCAAAGGAATTAAAGGAAGGATCCCATCATAGTGTAATATTGTAATTTATTAAGAAACTCTTATACAAAAATGCACTCACATTAAAAACGTGTAAAACAGCATGTAGTTGTTATTATACTAAGAACCCAGAAGCGCCGCCTTGGCTTGCGCTCTGCAGGCCATATGTGACGTCACCAGAACCAGAAACATGGACTCTACCAAACGCATTTCACCCCACCTTTTTCTGTAAGAGTGGAAGAAGCAGCACTTCCAGAGTTAGATTAGTGGTCTGTTGTATAGCACTCTGGGCTACCCACATCATCTAGCTTACATACGCTTCATCTGACATTTGGTTTTCTATTATATAATACAGTTTTATATTGTTTTACATTGCTTCACACTGTAAACTCACATTTAGCTCATCGGGGAACTGATTTCTGACCGGTGCATCTGTGTATGGGGGTGGTTTCAGTTCAAGGGGGTGGTGCGCTGTGATTATTCTGGGTGTTCCCATCTTTTGATCCTTTTCCACCTTTTTCTCTGTAAGGCCTCGTACAAACCACCGGATCTATCCGCTGGGATTTATTTGCAGATCAGTTCCAGCGGATAGATCCGGTGGTGTGTACGTCCGAGCGGATATTTTTCCGCGGATATATTTCCGGCCGATGGATTTCCAGCGGATATAAATTTCTTAGCATGCTAAGAAATCTATCCGCTGGAATCCTGTCCAGCGGATTGATCTGGTGGTCTGTACAGACTCACCGGATCAATCCGTCCGCTCCTCTCCCTCGCATGCGTCGTAATGATTCGACGCATGCGTGGAAGTCTTTATCTTCCAGCGTCGCGCACGTCGCCGCGTCATCATCGCGGCTACGGCGCGACACGTCACCGCGGATGGATTCCGCGCGGATTTCGATCTGATGGTTAGTACAACCATCAGATCAAAATCCGCCAGAGGATTTATCCGCGGGAACGGTCCGGAGGACCGTTTCAAGCGGATAATCCTCTCGTGTGTACGGGGCCTAAGAGCTAGCAGTATGACTGCAAGAGTGTCATTCAGGTTACCACTGTAAGGGCCCTTTCACACGGGGCGGATCAGTAATGATCCGCCTCCATGTTTCCGTAAGCTCAGCGGGGATCGCTCCGTAAAATCCCCGCTGAGCCGTCGGCTGACAGGGCGGTCCCCACACACTGTGCAGGGACCGCCCTGTCTTTTCTCCGCTCTCCCCTATGGGGGGATCGAATGAACACAGATCTTTGCGGAGGCGGGTGATTACGGGTGTCAGCGGATGTTCATCTGCTGACACCGCAATCACATAGGGACCAATGTATGTCCCGTTTTCATCCGCAAACGGATGTGAAAGGGGCCTAAGGGGGCATTCTTCCCCCTTACCATCACCAATGTAAGGGGCAATTCCCCCAATGGACTAGTCTTACTAGGTATTCCTTGGGACCTGTAAAATATTTCAAAGGTTTCTCTGGAGTACAAAAGATTGTGAAAGGCTGTAGTAACTACGGTAAAGGAACTGCAGACAATTCAGAACTCCACTGTCCATGCTCTCCGTCTTAAATAGTTTATTTATTCAAACACAGTGGGGTTGATTTACTAAAACTGATGCAAGAGCAAAATCTGGTGCAGCTGTGCATGGTAGCCAATCGGCTTCTAACTTCATCTTGTTCAATTAAGCTTTGACAATAAAACCTGGAAGCTGATTGGTTTCTATGCAGAGCTGCACCAGATTTTGCACTCTCCAGCTTTAGTAAAATAAAGCCCATTGTAAGAACATACCATGGCAAGGTGGTACAAGTGGGGGGTATGCTTTTGGAGGGCTCCCCTCTAGAATCACTTGCATAATACTAAAGGGCGTTTGATATTGAAGCCCAATTCTAGCCAAAAACATATTGTTTGGTTTTAGAGTGAAAATGGGTTGGAACAACTATAAGGTTTTCATTGGCATCTGTGGGAAAACTGCACCTTCCTTCTAGCCAATGGCGGCTGGTGCTCTATTGTTTTTTTTTTGGGGGGGGGGCGGCAAAGAAACCCCCCCAGTTTGTTCGGTTGGTCGATCCGTCAGTGGGTCGGTTGGTCAAAACCCCTAACCCCCACACCCCTGTCACTTGGTTGATCGAACCGTCAGTCGATTGGTAAAACACCCAATCGCTCGCCCGACCGTCCATCCGCCTATCAGCCCCGCACTTACCCCATCCAGGCTGTAGGCAGCTTCAGCGGCTTCCCCTTGCATTGCTTCCTCAGTGCCTCCCCCCTGCTCCCAGCCAATACGATTGCTTCTCCTCACGGCCAATCGGGTCTTATGGCCCGCTTCCTGATTGGCCAGGAGGAGAAGCAGGAAAACAATAGGGAATATTAATCCTCTATTGTCACACAACTGGGTGGCCTTGGGGAGCAGTGCTCTGTGTCCTGAGCCCACCCTTTTTTAAAGCCAATTAGAGCCTCAGGCTTTAATCACGTACTTAAAAAAAAAACATTGAAATCCACGCGTCCGGCTCCCTGCATGTAGAATAGGGGCCGGGGGGAAATGGATTAGGGGGAAGGCATCCCTGGACCCCTAATGGAGTGGCCGCTACTGCTTCTGGCCCTAGTGACCAAAAAGGAAGTGAGGAAATCTCTCCTACGAGGACACACATAGCCACAAAACATGCATAGTTTCTTATACTTTCTTACACTAATTTAAAACATGTTTTATTGCTGTCTGTTTTCCCACTGGGGAGTTTTTTTGCCATTTTGATAACTACACAGGAAGTAAGGGAAAATCTCCCCGATGTCTATGGAAACAGCAATAAAAACCTGACAGTGGTTATAACTAGGGATGCACCAATACCAGTTTTGTAAGACAGAGTATGAGTACTGATACTTTTTCTCAAATACTTGCCAATACCAATTACCGACACCTATTTTTAGTGTCATGTGACAGTTTTTTTAGGGCTCGTTTACACTATACATGCATGAACACTGATGGGAGAACCGCACAAATTTCACTTGTACAAACATCAGTTTTCATGGGCATTTCAGTAAGCTTTTACAACCTGTTCACATATGTGCGGGTCAGCCGCAGTGCGATTTGAAAAAGGGTCCTCTGTGATTTCAGTTCGGTTCAGGTGCGATTTCTAATCTCATACACTAATATTTGCATTGGAATCGCACCTGAACCGCTGAATGAAATTGCACTCGACCAGGCTTTGAAATCGCACTGCAAACCTGCCCACACATATGTGAACTGATTATGAAGGTATCGGTTTTAGTTTTGGAGCATTTGCACGAGTACAAGAACTATAATCATTCTTTACCGTCTACAAAAAAAGTTTTGGTTCAATTTATGCTTTTAAGGATAGTTATATACACTATACCATATAATTATGCAAATACACTCTTCCATACATCCCCCCCAGCCGACACCCACCTAAAATTTTAAACGTACCTATCCACACTCGTGTAATGCTCCATACGTGAAGCCCAGCCGCTGACGTAAACTCTTCCATCTGGTCTGCTCCTTTTTTCTTGGATTTTTCGTAGGATTTTATGAACATGCCGTATTACACGACTGCCTGGCCAAGTTTGCAGTGGTGGATGTGCAGCCATCCCCATTGTTTGCACAATGTACAGGGGCCATTTATATGGATACACCTTAATAAAATGGGAATGGTTGGTGATATCAACTTCCTGTTTGTGGCACATTAGTATATGTGAGGGGGGAAACTTTTCAAGATGGGTGGTGACCATGGTGGCCATTTTGAAGTTGGCCATTTTGAATCCAACTTTTGTTTTTTCAATAGGAAGAGGGTCATGTGACACATCAAACTTATTGGGAATTTCACAAGAAAAACAATGGTGTGCTTGGTTTTAACATAACTTTATTCTTTCATTAGTTATTTACAAGTTTCTGACCATTTGTAAAATGTGTTTAATGTGCTCTCCAGTGACATGCGTCGCGTGCTACGCTGTGGGCTCTTGCTGAATGAAGCTAGGACAGCCACTGATGTTTCTTCATTAGACCCCTTTCACACTGAATACGCCTATAGTGGAGCGTTAAAATCGCGGTAAAACACTGCTATTTTACCGCGATTTTAAGGCTCCGCTATAGGTGTATCCAGTGTGAAAGGGGTCTAATGAAGAAACGCTAGTGGCTGTCCTATATTCATTCAGCAAAAGCCCACAGCGTAGCACTCACCAAATGTCACTGGAGAGCACATTGAACACATGTTATAAGTGGTCAGAAACTTGTAACTAACTCATGAAAGAATAAAGTTACGTTAAAACAAAACACACCATTGTTTTTCTTGTGAAATTCCCAATAGGTTTGATATGTCACATGACCCTCTTCCTATTGAAAAAACAAAAGTTGGATTCAAAATGGCTGACTTCAAAATGGCCGCCATGGTCACCACCCATCTTGAAAAGTTTCCCCCCTCACATATACTAATGTGCCACAAACAGGAAGTTAATATCACCAACCATTCCCATTTTATTAAGGTGTATCCATGTAAATGGCCCACCCTGTAGATCTGCCAGGAGCATTGACAGTTGAGTTTTGAATTATGTGATGGTGGGGAAGGATGGGGGGGGTAACTGTTGAGTGAAGGGGGAGTAAATATAAGAAGAAATTATAAAAATAAAGTTATCACTTAAAGGGGTTGTAAAGGTACAATATTTTTTTCTTCCTAAATAGCTTCCTTTACCTTAGTGCAGTCCTCATTCACTTACCTCATCCTTCCATTTTGCTTTTAAATGTCCTTATTTCTTCTGAGAAATCCTTACTTCCTGTTTTTCTGTCTGTAACTCCACACAGTAATGCAAGGCTTTCTCCCTGGTGTGGAGTGCCATGCTCGCCCCTTCCCTTGGACTACAGGAGAGTCAGGACGCTCTCTACGTCGCAGATAGAGAAAGGAGCTGTGTGTTAGTGGGCGTCCTGACTCTCCTGTAGTACAAGGGAGGGGACAAGCACGACACTCCACACCAGGGAGAAAGCCTCCCATTACTGTGTGTAGTTACAGACAGAAGAACAGGAAGTGAGGATTTCTCAGAAGAAATAAGGACATTTAAAAGCAAAATGGAAGGATGGGGTAAGTGAAGGAGGACTGCCCTGAGGTAAAGGAAGCTATTTAGGAAAAACAATTGTACCTTTACAACCCCTTTAACTTATCTGCAAACTCTGGGCTATTTCCATTGAACTTTAGGCATTTGATTTTTCATTTTCATTTCCTAGCAAAAAAACAAGAAGACCAATCATGTAAGAACATGGTCAGCTTTCAGTGGCTTGGTAAAAGCAGCTGTTTATTCATTTGCAGCTGTATTTGCTGAGATACACAGAGCTGCTTTTCTTTAAAGCCTGAACTTACTTAAAAAAAAGAACAGTAAATTTGGATATGGGGTAAGTGCTGTATGTAATTATCTCTCAGCTTCACATGTGAATTTTCCTTTACTGACATTCAAAGAAGTAAGCACTTAATCAGCATGTGAAGTGCAGCAATAATTACAAGTGGTAATAGTGCTTTGTTTTCTGGACTTCAACACATCAAGCCAATGCGTCTTACTAAGACACGATGAAAAAGAGGAGTCATATCATCTGGCAGTTGTATGCGTGGGCACATCTTGTTTCTTCTTAGATCTGATCATTCCACAACTACATAACTGGGCACACACTCCTTTGTACATTAACATAGCCACATCTTTTATTTACTCCACTAAAAATCCAAGTGGTTTTTCTGTTTAAAAAAAAAATCCAAGTGGTCACCCATTCAATTAAATCCTCAGTAATACAGCAGCTGGAGACAGGAATAGTTTAGTACGAAGGAGAACAGTTCACACACATACTTGCACTTTATCAAAACTTTGAACATTCACAATCTTTTCTATAATAATGCCTGAGATGCTAACAATAAATAGATTTTAGGTGGCACAAAAACACATATAAATACATCAACATATAAAAAATTATAACAGTGCATATAAATAGAGTCAAAGTGTGTAAAAGAAAATCCTCCAATTAAAATCCTCCAAATGACATAAGGGCAGATCCACAAAAGTATTACGCCGGCGTATCTCTTGATACGCCGCGTAATTTCAAATTTTGCGCGTCGTATCTTTGTTTTGTATCTTCAAAACAAGATACGACGGCATCTCTACTAGATCCGACAGGCGTACGTCTTAGTATGTCGTCGGATCTCAGCTGCAAATTTTCGGCGGCCGCTAGGTGGCGTTTCCGTCGAATTCCGCGTTGAGTATGCAAATTAGCTAGTTACGGCGATCCACGAACGTACGTCCGGCCGGCGATTTTTTTTACGTCATTTGCGTTCGGCTTTTTCCGGCGTATAGTTAAAGCTACTGTTATGAGGCGTACTTAATGTTAAGTATGGCCATCCTTCCCGCGTAGAAATTTGAAATTTTTACGTCGTTTGCGTAAGTCGTTCGCGAATAGGGATTTGCGTAGAATGACGTCACCGTCGGAAGCATTGGCTTGTTCCGGGTTAATTTCGAGCATGCGCACTGGGATACCCCCACAGACGGCGTTTACGTCGGGCCACGACGTATTTACATAAAACACGTCCCCATCACAGAGATTTGAATGGCGCGCCATTACGCCGCCGCAACTTACGGCGCGGATTCTTTGTGGATTCAAAAAAAAATACGCTGTACGAGGATCTGCCCCATAGAGTCCACCACTTTTGCAAGTAAATACAAAAAATCAACACTTGTTTCCACAGATCTTCCAATATACTCTTATGTCATCCACAGTATATATGTGTGATCCCCACTCCCACAAGTGCATTAGGTCTCACTCACCAGAAGGTATTGCCTCACAATTAAGTGACTGGCAAATAAAGCTTTATAAACATAAGATAAACGAATTTGCAATAGTGCAATATCGTACTGCTGTTAAATGTATTTAAACCCTGTATTAAAACACTTACAAACATAAATTAAAGGAGTGTAGAAGTAGAAAGGATCAGTAGACCCACTCCCTGACAGTGAGCCAGAACTCCGGGTTGCATGCCTACGTCTCTTCCGGTCTATGTGCAGTTAAAACTGCTGCGTTTCGTCCAGCGGACTTCCTTATATAGACCCATTCACTATTTTTTGTTCTTGCTTGGCTTTTAGTTTTTTCTTTTATTGTAGATTTGGTTATATCACATTATAATTTCCTTTTCCTATGTTAACCACTTCAGCTCAGAGCCTCCTTTTGAGATTTGGTGTTTACAAGTTAAAAACTGTTTTTTTTTTGCTAGAAAATTTACTTATAACCCCCAAACATTATATAATATATATCTATATATCTATATCTATATATATATATATATATATATATATATATAGATATATATATAGATATATATATAGATATATATATAGATAGATATATAGATTTTTTTTTTTTTTACTAACACCCTAGAGAATAAAGTGGAGGTCGTTTCAATACTTTCTGTCATACCATATTTGCGCAGCGGTCTTACAAGAGCACTTTCTTTGGGAAAATTAAATTGAAATTTGAATTACAAAATAAGACAACAGTAAAGTTAGCTCAATTTTTTTTATATTGTGAAAGATAATGTTACGCTGAGTAAATTGATCCCCAACATATCACGCTTCAAAATTGCCCCCCGCTCGTGGAATGGAGACAAACTTTTACCCTTAAAAATCCCCAATAGGTGAAAGCTAAAAAAATTCTACAGGTTGCATGTTTTGAGTTACAGAGGAGGTCTAGGGCTAGAATTATTGCTCTTGCTCTGAGGATACCTCACATGTGTGGTTTGAACACCGATTTCATATGCAGGCGCTGCTCAAGTATGCCTTTGCTTCTGCATGCGAGCTCGTGGGACGGGCGGTTACATTTTTTTTTCTTATTTTTTTTTTTTTTTTACACTGTTCTTTTTAAAAAAAAGTTGTGTCACTTTTATTTATATTACAAGGAATGTAAACATCCCTTGTAATATAAAAAAAAAGCACGACAAGACCTCTTAAATATGAGATCTGGGGTCAAAAAGACCTCAGATTTACACAAAAATGCAATAAAAAAAAGCGCTATTGGTGGAAGTGACGTTTTGACATTGCTTCTGCCCTGCAATGGTGAGGAGACGGGTGGGGGCCATCTTCTCCTCACTCAGCTCCATACCACACACGGGAGCGGATGTGGACGCCTCTGCTGCTGCCGACGGCCACTGATAAAAGTGATCTAGTGGTGAATCTGCCGCAGAGACCACTTTTATCTGAAATCAGACCGCCCGCTGAAGAAGAGGATATCAGGGTTATGGTAGCTAGCTGCTGCCATAACAACGATATCCCTCTTCAAAGTGCCGACATATAACGAGCTACTAAACCTACAACAGTAAAATCACTCTGTATATGCAGTAAAGCATGCTTGTTAGACTCACTGTGGAACCTAAGGGGTTACTGCTCCGCATTGTTTGATCCTGTCTTCTCTGATCCTCCCCTTCTTCTGCTGTCCCCAATCAATCTCCAGGGCCCCAGATGGCAACCCCCCCCCCCCTTTTTTTTATTTATTTTCTATAAAAAAAATATATTTATTAATATTTTTTTATTAAAGGGCCAATTTTTTTATTTTATTTTTATTTTTAGAGGTCCAGAGGTCCCCAGGAGCCCGAAGATCCCAGGGCCCCGGATGACAATTCCCCTTTTCTTTTTTTTTTATAAAAAACGAATTTTGTTATATATTTTTTTATTTCTTTTATTTTTATATATATATATATATATATATATATATATATATATATATATATATATATATATATATATATATTATTATTATTACTATTAATAAAGGGCCCAGAGGGCCCCAGATTTCACCCCCCTTTTTTAGATATATTTTTGTATTACTTCTTTTTTTGTAAAGGCTCATCGTACATGTCCGCTCGGCCGCCATCCCTCGCATGCGTCAAAGTGATTCGACGCATGCGTTGAAGCATTGACCTTCCAGGGCCGCGCACGTCGCCGTGTAATCATCGCGGCGACGGCGCGACCACGTCACCGCGTATCGTGTACGCGCGGATTTCTGTCTGATGGTGTGTACAACCATGAGACAGAAATCTCCGGGCAGACATGTCCGCTGAAAACGGTTCGGCGGACCGATTTCAGCGGACAGTCCGTCCGTGTGTACGAGGCCTAACTGTCGTAAATTGCAGGTGACTGACTTTTACAGACCACAAGGAGCAAAATTATCACATAAGCTAGAGCAGCTAATAGGAACAAGGAAGGAGTCCCTGTTGTGCAATGCATCTTATTACAGCTTTATTAGGTAAACTGCCTGTACAGTACAAGGTAGTATTAGCAGCTGTATTACTTATGTTAAGAAGAACATAATACCAGTAAATTGACATGGTTTCAAGTTATAAACACTTGCCGTGTCAACCTATGAGAAATTACATTGGGGGTTATTTACAAAAGGCAAATCCACTTTGCACTACAAGTGCAAAGTGCACTTGAAATTGCACTGAAAGTGCACTTGGAAGTGCAGTCGCTGTAAATCTGAGGGGTAGATCTAAAATGAGGGGAAGCTCTGCTGATTTTATCATCCAATCATATGCAAGCTAAAATGCTGTTTTTAATTTCCTTGCACGTCCCCCTCAGATATACAGCGACTGCACTTCCAAGTGCACTTTCAGTGCAATTTCAAGTGCACTTTGCACTTGTAGTTTGCACTTGTAGTGCAAAGAGGATTTGCCTTTAGTAAATAACCCCCATTGTGTGTAATGGCTAGAAGCCTAAAATACTCTAAGCTAATACATAAAAATATTGGCAGCAGATAGTTGGATAGTTTTGTATTGAATACTTAATGTACACATTAGTCTTGTGAAACTATAACGATTATTGGCTACATTTGACTAGATCCATGGGCTGCTGCAGTTTTCTCTATAGTGGGATCACCAACTAGTTTTTCTTAGCCTTTGGGTAAAAATAATAATGGAAGCTACTGCTTAAGCTATTGCTGTACACCAAGGACAGTGTTCAAATCAGGTCCTGGAAAAAGGTTGAGTAGAAGGACAATCAGATCCATCACGCCTGACTTGAAGAAAAAAACACAAGCCCTATTTTGTGACATTCCTAAAGTTTAGTCATTAAGGGGGATCGGAAAAAAGAGGAAGGGTGAAGCTGTTTATGACAAGCTGCCACACACTGTCAGTGCAGTGAAAGATTGGAGTCTTTTTGTTACTCCAGGGCCCAATGCAGATCTGGGGACCAATCCTCAGAATGCTGGACACTTCAAAGAACTGATTATGCAAATACTCACTTTTTTAAAGGAATTATTTATCACACAATAAACCCCCTGCTTGGATAGGAAACAATAGATCAGGCAAGCTAGAACTTCTAGCCCAAGGCTGGTAGAAAAAAAAGAAGAGCCCCTCACAATTTATTAGCCTAACCTAATTTCACTAATTCTATTTTCACACATTTTATTTTATTAGTCAGTGTTTTGCTAGCTGTGCTTCACGCTCAGAAGATCCCACCACACTTAAAAGATTCATGGTCTGAGGATTTTATTTAATTAATGCATTCACTTGGGGAAAGTGGATTTTGTACCTCAGAATGATTTCCAGGTGCTGGTGGCTTAAAGATTGAGAGAGAAAAAAAACAAAATGGATTAAAGAACCATGCTATATGTTCAATTGAATAGTGCCACAAGGCCTGTAAGTACATCTATGTTGCCTTCACCATAGAAAAGCTTTTGTGAAAAAGTGTTTATTTAAATGTTCCTATCCTTGCTTCAAGCTCTGTTGCCCTTTCTCCAATGGTTTTCCATGGCCATTGAAATAAAATATATATCCTCATATTATTGTATTGAATTTGCATTGAGTTAATGTATTTATACTGGAACTGGAACACATTTACACAAAGAATTTATATAAGTATGACAATGTAGTATGAATGTAGAGGTCACATCATTATTGAAGGCCACTACATTTGGCAATTAGTTTCTTTACTGCACTAAAAGACAAAGGCAAGAAATATTTTACATATTTTACTTTTAGGCCTCATGCACATGGACGTTTAGTGCTCAAGTGTAAAATTGCCAGTGTTTTTCTATCGCCTTCTTAAATTTGATGTTGTGACGAAGGAAACCAATGTTGTCATCACTGTGAATAATATTAGTTAACCATCTTTTATATTATATGGGTTTATATTTAGACTATTTTGAGGTGTTTATTTAATATGGAATTGTGTTGTAGCAAGTCGTTCAAAATACGGCCGCTCGACTTGTGACCGGCAAAAAAACATGGGAATCAATCTCACCTTCACTGAGATCCCTTCATTGGTTGCCGGTAAAAGACATAATCACTTTCAAGGCACTCTGCCTAATACATAAGTGTATTCAAGGAAACGCCCCTCAATATCTATGCGAAAAAATAAAAGCCCATAACCAAAATCGCATTCTGCGATTCGCCAATCAAAACCTACTCCAGATACCCAAAGCCAGATACAAGTCCAAAGGAGATCGAAGATTTTCAGTCCAGGGACCTCGGCTGTGGAATGCACTACCAACCACCATCCGACTGGAGTCGGACCACTTGGCCTTCAGGAGAAAGATCAAAACCCATCTCTTTTGAGGTCAAGGGGTTCCTTACCCATGAAATGGATACAGCGCCCAGAGGCGATTCAGTTCGCATGTGTTGCGCTTTACAAGTTTCTCACTCACTCACTGTTGGCTGCAAAGGGCAGTAATCCACAATACCCAATGAAAAATAAGTTTTGAACCTGAACTTATCTATCTCCAGAAAACACAAATCTGATTGGCTCCCAAGGTTACAACTTTTTGCAGGTAATCAGGTCCTTTGAACTTTGTCAAAATGTTGCTTCTTGCTAGAGAATCTGAAAGTGCTGGTTTACACAGGCGTTCAGCAAGCGCTCGATATTTTTTCTTGCCTGCCAACAGTCTGGTCAATCGACTTTGTCAAAGGAGCTAGGTGGAAAAATGTTGGTCAAACATCACTTGCATCTAATCAATTTGCCGGAACTGATGAAGCCAGCTGTCAGAATACAATAGTTAGGGCAGCACCGTGGCTAAGTGGTTAGCACTTCTGTCTAGCAGCACTAGGGTCATTGGTTTGAATCCTAACCACGGAACTACCTGCCTGAAGTTTTCATGTTCTCCCTGTGCCTGTGTGGGTTCTCCTCCCACACTCCAAAGACATGCTAGTAGATTAACTGGTTCTTGTCTAAATTAGCCCTAAAATGTGTACGTTGGCGACCTTAGATTGTGAGCTCTTTGAGGGCGGAGACTGATGTGAATGTACAATATATATGAACAGCACTTTGTATATTGATATAAGTACCTGTAATAAAATAAATAGTTGGTAGGGAAGATTTGTTTAGGGTGGATGGAGGTATCTGCATTTCATTCATTCAACCTGCAGGCTGAACAAAGGAAATCTTTGTGTGTGTATGGCCAGCATAAAGCCTTGTACACACGGTCAGCTTATTGGATACATTTTCTTCAGTTTTTTGTTGGATGCTAATCTCAAATCGAAGGTGAAGAGGATTCTCACCATCAGAAAATTTTTGGACGTCAGAATTCAACGTCAGAAGTGACGTAATGTGTTGAATTGTTTTGTATGTGTTCTTTAATTTCTGGGCATGCCTAGTGGCAGAAACCCTTACTAATGAAAAGAAAATTGGATGTAGTCACATCAGACAAAAATTTTGGAGCCTACACATCCAGTTTTTGTCTGACGAAAATTCGTAATCTCCTGTCAAAAGCGGCATACTAACAATCAGCAAATCGGCAGATCGTTCATCGGACAAAATTTATTTTCAGATTTTCTGACCATGTGTACGGACCTTTAGACTTCAATACCTGTGAACATTACTTGCAGCATCCAAATCAAAGGTCAGCTAGACAAAGTATTGTGTACTAACATATTCGCTTACACTTACAGGATAAAACGATAACATTTAGGAAACTCTTTCATTGTGACCCTTTTGCCACAGAAAAAAATAAATAAAAAGATGTTTTATACTTAGCTTTTTGGTGTACAGTATGTTAAATTTTTGCTTTCTAGAAACGCTCCAAGGTCACTGTTATCTAACACTACCAGCTGCATCAAATACCTGGTCGCCTGCGGATGTTCTGCCAGCTGCTTCATCACTGCAGAACACAGTAGTGACATAGAGGAGTGACCACAATGCCCAACTGGTAACCAGGTATCTGACACACTTAGAAGTGTTCCACCAGCTTTCAGAGCTCTTCAAGAGCAGAAAGATTTAGCAGATCACCCATCATAACCTCTGATATGCACAATTCCTACATCAAATAACATTTACTCATCTGATTTTTTCCCCTGTCCAGTTTTAACTGTATTTGCCAGAAATGAGATCTTATGCTTTAAAGAAAACCTATTAGACTAGAATTGAGAGAGCTGATCGCTGACTTGTTTTTTAAAGGCATTGGCTTTGTCATCCACATCTTGGCTTCGCCCTCTAGTGATCTGGAAGAAGTGTACAGATAGCAATGTAAGAAAGGTCTAAACTCCTATCCAGATTGCTCATCTCTGGTCAGTGACTCATAAAGTAGTGAGGATAAGTATGACAATCCTGGAGCTTGCTCCTTTAAAAACAAGTCAGCAATGAAAGCTCCCATATTGTTATTCTCATGAGCAACAAATGGCGACTTCTTTCTCTCTATTTATTACTGAATATCTGAAATTGATTAGAAAAGAACTATTGAAATGTATTTGCTGTTTATAAAATATCACCGCTTGTAACTTCACGTACAGAATGTCAATGTCGTGTGTACTGTTGTACAATTAATAGAGTAGGTGTTGTAACCAGAAACCATATTAAATTAGGCTGAAACATTTAGTAGCCCAAGAACTGAGTATACAAACCATTCCAGATATAACTGATCATTAAACATATTGGGGGTTATCCACAAAGCCTTGGCGCAACGTAACTTTTCTGATTTAAGTTACTCCGCCGCAAAATTCCAAAGTTAGGTGCCGATCCACAAAGCACTTACCTGGAATTTTGCGGCGCTGTAACTTAAATCCGTCCGGCGCAAGGCGTTCCTATTCAAATGGGCGAGTCCCATTTAAATTAGGCGCGCTCCCGCGCCGGACGTACTGCGCATGCTCCGTCGGGTAAATTACCCGACGTGCATTGCGCTAACTGACGTCGCTCCGACGTCATTTGCTTAGACGTTACCGTAAATGGCGTCCAGCGCCATTCACGGACGTCTTACGCAAACGACGTAGAATTTAAAATTCGACGCGGGAACGACGGCCATACTTAACATGGCTTAGGACAACTAGGGCTTAGCCCTAGTTTTACGCGGCGGATCTCGACGTAAACGACGTAGATTTAGAGCGTCGGGCCCGTCGGAGCGTTCGTGGATCGCCGTAACTGGTCATTTGCATATTCTACGCCGGCCTCAATGGCCTCGCCACCTAGCGGCCGGCCTAGAATTGCATCCTTAAGATCCGACAGTGTAATTCAATTACACATGTCGGATCTTCGTCCTAACTATGGGAAACTGAGTCTGTGGATCAGTTCCATAGTTAGGACCAGGGATACGACGGCGTAACAGCAGTTACGCCGCCGTATCTCTTTTGAGGATCTGGCCCATAATTTTCAGCTCGGAATAGTTAAATTATTAGCTTGTTTATTATATTTGGTATTGCCAAGGAGACACCAATCACTGTATTGCTCTGTGTGTATATAGAAGCAGAAGGGTCAGCATAGAATAATTAAAAGGCCTGAGAGTTTGTCTCTGGGGAGCCTGCATGTGGCTGGGAACTAGACCATAGGCTACACACAGAGCACTCGTGTGCCAGGACAAGGACTCTCGTGACTGAGCTCATTCTTATTTCCTAATGCTCTGCTCAACACTCCCTGTTTACAAGTCATATGGGAATAGCTGTGACAAGAGCAAGATGACAAAGGCGAGAGAGGAAAGAGAGAGACCAAACTCTTCTATAATGTTCAGCCATGACATTTTACTACCAAATTCATTATATACTTGTAAAAAAAAAAAACTTATTCACAATTTAAACCTCATTAGTGCTGAGTATTAAAAATACAATATAATTATAATGCTAAAAAAGTTTAAGAAACGTGAGACAAAAAATTGAACCCAAAAAATATACAGTTTTTGATTTATGAAAATTTCTATTTAACATATAATAGGGATTCTAAGTTTCTTATAATGTGTCTGGTTCCACATTTTCCTACACTAGCCTGACAGAAGCTTTGCATAATTTCTGAGGAATATTTAGATCGTTCATACCGTACTTGTGTAGAAAGGTACAAAATAATTAAAAATGCTCTTAGTAAACATCTACACACACAAAAGAAAACTTGGTTTTGTGTACAGCTGCCTCTTACAAAATTGTTTTACACTGTTGAAATTGAATTCAATTGGGACCAAAATTGATTCAATTGGGACCAAAATAAAATAATTTATACACACTCTATATATATATATATATATTTTGCATTCCAACAAAGCAGACTGCAGACTTAGGCCTAGTACACACGAGAGGATTTATCCGCGGATACGGTCCACCGGACCGTTTCCGCGGATAAATCCTCTCGAGGATTTCCGCGGATTTGGATCCGATGGAGTGTACTCACCATCGGATCAAAATCCGCGCCGAAATCCCATCGCGATGACGTGTCGCGCCGTCGCCGCGATGATGACGCGGCGACGTGCGCGACGCTGTCATATAAGGAATTCCATGCATGCGTTGAATCATTACGACGCATGCGGGGGATCCATTCGGACGGATTGATCCGGTGAGTCTGTACAGACCAGCGGATCAATCCGTTGGGATGGATTCAAGCGGATAGATTTTAAAGCATGTCTTCAAATTTTTATCCGCTTGAAATCCATCCCAGGGGATAAAAATCCGCGGAAACAGATCCGCTGGATTGTACACACCAGGGGATCTATCCGCTGGAGCCGGTCCGCGGATCAATTCCAGCGGATGGATCCTCTCGTGTGTACGGGGCCTTAGTGGATTTTTGGGCAGGATTGTAGGTTCTTGCCAAATTTTCTATGCAGTGTATCCTCTCTCCTTCATGTCTAGATCTCTCAGATCTCTCAACATGAATTTCCGAGCATTAATACAAAGATACAGTTCTGTGATATGTACTTTATAATCACAGAGAAACTTTGATGAGCTCAGGCCAAGTTTTTTCCAGAACACCAAGATACCAAGAAACCTGAGGTTAGTATGGATTCGGGAGTTCCAGTGTACCCAACTAATGCCAGAATGTACAGACACAATCTCCATGAATATAGGACCATTGTGTCCATTTAAATTTTGATTTTGGTAGTGGTTAGTTTGCCCTTAAAATTTCTGTGCTATTGAATGTGCAATGCTAAACACAAACCAATAAGGGTACAAGTTGGTCAAGGTAAAAGTAATCATGTAAACCAGCATGAATGATGAAGTTGGCTTTTGAACACTGTAGTCCACCCATGAAACAGAACAGGAACAAAGAGAAGGTTAAATCTGTATTAGAGCTAGAAAATAATCATTTCATTTATAAGAACCGTGGCCAAGAAAATATAGTGACATTTTCCCTACCTACCTGCCAGTTAGGGCTTGTAGTCATTTTTTATCTTGCCCTAAAAATCCAGCAGGTCAAACAAAACAAAATACTAAATCCTCTGTGTGTGTGCTTTTATAAAATACAGGTAAGACGATTTTACCTACAGAATTATCAAAAGTTGATTACTTTCCTTGATGCTTGTGTCATATGATTAGAAATGTCCATTTATTTATTTATTACAGCCCAACAGAAGTATACATACAGTTCTTTTCTATTAAAAACAGAAACATGGACCTTTTTTAATAAAAGGGGAAAATTCACTTTTATCCTTCTAGGTTGGTGACCAGTTGTTTAACGATATAAGATCTGGGAAACATTTTGTTACCGAGGGACATCCAAGCACACAATCACCTAAATCTGGTGTAAACTATGCACAATTTAAAGGCATTTAAATGCATATTAATGACACACGAATGGAAACGAGTCATTAAACAGAAGAAGCGTTTTAGCACACTTGCACACGAGTAACATGAATAACGCTTTTTTCGCTCAGGCAGCACCCAGCTTATTACTGGTTGAATGTGTTCACTCTTTATTGAACTTTTATAATTGTGATTACATTGAAAAGAAGCACAACTTTTTTGCCCTTTGGAGCATTACCCCAATTACTGGCGACGAAGCTCAGTATATGATATCAGTGTGTTCTGCAGCCTTTAATTGCTGTGGGAGGGGTGTTTATTCATAGAGGATTTAATGGCTTTGTGCTTGGGTTGTGCCAGGGGTTTGGAGCCTGTCAAGCAGGGCATTGCTTGTAGACAATCGATATTCACAAGCCTGAGGACTGACAAGTGTTTAAAGGAAGCTCAGTAGGAAGCAGGTAGCTCATAACACATGTGCTTTCCCATACAGGAATGCCTGCGGCTAATTAGACATATTTAAGCCTTAAGTGTATTTGCATCTTTATTTGGCATTCTAATTCTTAATGCAGGGAGCCTTTTACATGACTTCAGGGACAAATCGCTCCCATTTTACATGAATAAATTACGTTTAAACTAGGAGTTTCTTTTATTTCACAAAATGTATAAATTATACATAGATGTTGAAGCACACGATAAAAGAGCATCCCAAAGGACTCAAGTGAGAGAGCACACATAAAATGTTAAAATATAACTCTTCAACCCCTGTCATAATATTTTATTTCCTTTTAACTAAATGTGAATTTTAAGCAATTGGAACCAACTCAATGGTCAACATTAAGGGATAATTCCACAAAATCAGATTTTCTGCATTTGTGAAGCCTCGTACACACGACCAGTTTCCTCGGCAGAATTCAGCTTCCGACCGAGTTTCTGGCTGAATTCTGCCGAGAAACCCGGCCGTGTGTACACTTTCGGCCGAGGAAGCCGACGAGGAGCTCGACGAGGAAATAGAGAACATGTTCTCTATTTCCTCGTTGTTCTATGGGAGCTCTTCGGCGGCTTCAGGGCTGAACTGGCCGAGGAACTCGATGTGTTTGGCACGTCGAGTTCCTCGGCCGTGTGTACGGGGCCTAAGGGAACTCTTCACCTGACAACCTTTTTAAAAGTCACTGGATCTGTACTACTTCCCTATAATATTACAGCAACTCTCTTTACAATGACTGATATGCCATATAAAACTTGAGGGATGTGTTAGCCCTCAAGCCCAAATTTGTGTCCCAGCCCCTTTAGCAGTGCTTTCTCTGCAGCCACCAACACATAGATGGAAGATAAAGATGGCCATACAACTGTAGAACTATGTTCAATAATTTATGTTTTTGGAATATTCGTTTGCTAATGGTTACTGGGGTCAAATCAGCATTTGTTTTGACCATAATGATGAGAAAATTCAAAAGAAGAGGATGGAAAAATGTTCCCAAACAAATTTAATTCTATCTCTAAGGATCCCGCGATGATCTGCCCCGTGAACATCCTCTTGCTCAGCGAGGATCGCTCCCTTGATGACAGGGCGGTCCCTGCACACTGTGCAGGGACCGCCCTGTCAGATCGCCACTCTCCCCTATGGGGGGATCAGATGAACACGGACCGTCTGTCTGTGTTCACCAGATGTGCTCTGCAGACGGATGAAAAAATAGGATTTTCCTCCGTCTGCAGAATCGGAGGCTTGCGGACACTGATGAGATCGGGTGTCAGCGGATGATCATCCGCTGACACCCGCTATCTCATAGGGATTAATGTATGTCCCTTTCTCATCCGTAAACAGGTGGATGAAAAAGCGGACATACGGTCCGCATGTCTGAAAGGGGCCTTAGCGTATTTTTTGTTCAGGAAAAATTGCAAATATTGTAAGAAAACCTGATAAATATGTCTGGGGTTCTGTTCAAATAGCATGAATGGAGAACATTTTGAAGGGATTTTATACGAAATTAGTTGGCTCAATGATGGCAAGAAAGAATAAAATTCAATATAAATAAAATTGTGAATGGCCAGCTTTAGTATCTCTGCAACACAGGTTAGCTATCTGTGTAATCAGTCCAAAATGCACAGACTGTTGGAGGAACCTGCCATGAGGTTTGGAGAACACTGAAATTGTTTTGTAATCACAAAGTTGCTAGCTAAATTCCACAACTTTCCAAACCTACATGAATAAATTCTAAAGCTACACCATTTTACATTAAAAACACATTGGTTAATTTACTAAAGGCAAATAGACTGTGCACTTTGCAAATGCAGTTGCTCCAGAGCTTACTAAATAAGGGGAAGGCTTCACTTTACAAAGAATGCCCAATCACATGCAAGGAAAATAAAACAAAAACAGCATTTGTGCTTACACATGATTGGATGATGGAAGTCAGTAGAGCTTCTGCTAAATTACTAAGCTCTGGAGCAACTTCATTTGCAGAGTGCAACTGCCCTTGCAAAAGCGTACAGTTTATTTGCCTTTAGTAAATCAACCCCATTGTTTTTGTACATCAGGCCAGTGTTTTGCCTAGGCTGAGATGAGGTCATCAGTCTGCTAAAAAATAAGAGGAAGCTTTTTTTAGATACATCAGGCTGAAGTGAGGCTTAAAGTTGTTGTAACCCCTTACATACCACTTTTTTCTACAGGTAAGCCTATAATAAGGCTTACCTGTAGCTATCCCCCTGTATCTTCATGTGCCGAAGACATCGTTGATTCAGTTGGACTGTGCCGTTTCCGACGGCTCCCGCGCGAATGCGAGGGAGTGACGTCACACGGCTCTGGCGAGTCACAGAGCCTGAGTCCACTATGGGGGGTTGCTAGGTGTTATCCTGGACTCTGAACTCTCCTTTTAGCCCCACATCCAATCATTGTCCAAGGCTTGCCTCCTCAACCCCTGTAACATCTCTAAAATACGTCCCTTCCTAACCAATTAAACCACAAAGCTCCTGATTTACTCCCTGGTTATCTCTCGTCTCGACTACTGCAACTCCCTCCTCATTAGCTTACCTTTAAATAGGCTATCCCCCTTCAGTCCATCATTAGTGCTGCTGCTAGACTCTTCCCACCTTACAAACTGCTCAGCGTCTGCTACCCCTCCCTGCCAACCTCTCCATGTGCTTCCACAAATTAAATTCAAAATACTAACAATAACTTACAAAGCCATCCACAACTCTGCTCCCATAGCTACATCACTAACCTAGTCTCAAAATACCAACCAAATCTTTTTCTTCGTTCCTTTCCAAGACCTCCTACTCTCTAGCTCCCTCATCGTCTCCTCCCATACTCACCTCCAGAACCTCTTCTGAGCCTCTCCCATCCTTTGGAATTCCCTATCCCAATCTGTCCAGCTATCTCCAACTCTATCCACTTTTAGGCAATCCCTAAAACTTTTCTCTTAAGAGAAGCCTATTCCACCCTAACCTAACAAATGTCTTCTAGAGAGCTAAGCAGATGAAGGCATTATTATAAGGAGTTCTCTGTGAGGGTTATTACGAGAGGTATATATGCTTGTAAGCATTAGGCCTCATGCACACTGGACGTTATTAAAATGCTAGTAGCATTATCTGTAGAATGCTTATAAATAAACTTAAGTTTTGCTGTGTTTTGTTGCATTTTTGCATTATCGTTTTACTGCATTTGCGTTTCTTTAGCAAAACGACACTCCTACACATCTTCAGGCCCAAAAACGTTCATAGATGACGGATAGCCGCTTTTTACAACGTTCTTTGTGCACTGGTGCGCAGTCATGTTGGAACAGGAAGGGGCCATCCCCAAATTGTTCCCACAAAGTTGGGAGCATAAAATTGTCCAAAATGTCTTGGTATTCTGACGCATTAAGAATTCCTGTTACTTGAACTTAGGGGCTAAATTCAACCCCTGAAAAACAACCCCACATCATAACCCCCACTTCACCAAATGATTTGGACCAGTGTACAAAGAAAGGTCCATAAAGACGTGAATGAGTGAGTTTGGGGTGGAGGAACACGACTGTCCTGCACAGAGTCCTAACCTCAACCCGATAAAACACCTTTGGGATGAATTACAGCGGAGACAGCGAGACAGGCCTTCCTGTCCACATCAGTGCCTGACCTCACAAATGTGCTTCTGGAAGAATGGTCAAACATATTCATAGACACACTCCTAAACCTTGTGGACAGCCTTCCCAGAAGGGTTGAAACGGTTATAGCTGCAAAGGGTGGGCCAACTCAATATGGCACCCTACGGACTAAGACTGGGATGCCATTAAAGTTCATGTGCGTGTAAAAGCAGGTGCACCATTACTTTTGGTAGTATAGTGTAAATTGATAGATAGATATATAGATAGATAGATAGATAGATAGATAGATAGATAGATAGATAGATAGATAGATTTATCAGCACTTGAGATAGCCCAAACCAGCAGGTATATGATATGACCTTATACGTTATGGCATGATGTATAGATACCCATAGCAACCAAAAGGAGTCATTCTTCATTGATCTGTCTTTAGCAAACTTTAAATCTGATTGGTTGGTGTGGGTTACTGCACTGTGAGCAGTATTTAATGCACCTATGAAGTTGTTGTTTTGTAGTAAGAACATTGCAGATCAGGACATGATCAGGGGCTAATTTAGGATAAAAGGTTTGTTTTGCTTGAAGTTTAAAGTGGTCTTCAAACCTAAACATTTTTTTACCTTATTGCATGCCCTGCTGTTTAGGCATCAGTATCCCCCCTCACACCCTCCCCTTATACTTATTATACCTGAGTACTCACTTGATCTAGAACTGTGCCCGCCTGCAGCGTCTCTTTCTTCTCTTCCCATCTTGTGATGAGAAAGTGGGATTCGGGCTGAGCCCTGCTGTCTGTGTTTATGGATGTAGTTAGAGGGGCTTGGAATCAAGCCCATATGAGTGCCCCCTATCAAGTGGCTTGCTAGGGGGGGTACTTGGAGAAAAGGAAGAGCCATGAGCACCAGCAAGGGACCCAAAAAGAGGAGGTTTGGGCCTGCACTGTGCAGGTAAGTATACACTTGTTAGTTATTTAAAAGAAAAGTAAGCCTTTCCTGTCGCTTTAATTGTTTTCATATAACTGTATAGGAAAACACATGTTTATTTCATAGCCATCTACATATTGGGGGATTCAAAAAAGTGTCTGTGCCACTTTTCAGCTGCACCAACTTATGTGCTAAATTCAAGCATTTCTAATTTGCACCACTTTTACATTGTGGCACAGAACTTGCGCCAAATTCAGGATAAAATACTGACATTTCGTATCTTACAAAAGTGGAGCTAATCAACACCAACTTTCTTTTGGCACAATGGGGTTGATTTACTAAAACTGGAAAATGCTAAATCTGGTACAGTTCTGCATATAAAACCTTTCAGCTTTTTGTGTCAAAGCTTAAAGAGGAACTGCAGTCTGCTCACATAATTTGTGAATGAAAATATCTTTGCCATTCTGAAGCTTCCCTCCAACCACTTTGCATATTATTTTATATATACTGTGATTCTGTACTTGCCAAAAATGCTGCAGAAATCTCCCTCCACTAAGTCTGGCTGCAGCCATTTTAACTGTGAGCAGTGGAAGCTGCTGCCTGTTCACTTCCTGGATATTTACACAGACATACCTCCAGCTCTGCAGCTTTTATTGGCCCTCTTATGACTCACCCCCCCTCCCCCGCTCCCTGGCAAGCTCTCACAAGAGTGAGGCCTCGTACACACGACCGAGAAACTCGACGGGCGAAACACATTGTTTTGCTCGTCGAGTTCCTTGTGAAGCCGTCGAGAAACTCGACAAGCCAATTTTCTCCATTCCCGTCAAGGAAATAGAGAACTTGCTCTCTTTTTGGCTCGTCGAGTTTCTCGACAGTTTCCTTGACGAAAATGTACACACGACCGATTTCCTCGGCAAAAAAATATCTCCCTCGGTCGTGTGTACGAGGCCTGAGAGAGAGAGCTGTGCATGATGTCATAAGCCTAGGCTTTTTACCAGACAAGAAACAGGAAGCTGGCTGTATTAGGTATTTACTGTCCAAAGGGCGGAAGATTTAATAGATATAAAGTTGTAAAAAATGACTGAAGGTCCACTTTAATTGAACAAGCTGAAGTTAGAAGCTGATTGGCTCCAATGCACAGCTACATCAGATGTTTCACTCTCCAGTTTAGTAAGTCAACCCCAGAGAGACTAATTTTGCAAAAATGTCTTGCGTCTGTTCTAAAAGTGGAGCAGCGAGTGCCAAATTCATGTACAATGTCCTAAACAGGTACATGATTTTGGAGCATGCTGTGCCACTTTTAGAACGCATGCGAGACACTTTCGCAAAATCTGTCTGTGCCAGGTGTTCCAGGGATTGTGTTGATCTTCACATTACTTTGCAATCTCTCAGGCCTCGTACACACGACCGAGTTTCTCGGCAAAAACCAGCAAGAAACTTGCTGGGAGATTTTTTTGCCGAGGAAACCGGTCGTGTGTACATTTTCGTTGAGGAAACTGTCGAGAAACTCGACGAACCAAAAAGAGAGCAAGTTCTCTATTTCCTTGACGGGAATGGAGAAACTTGCCTTGTCGAGTTCCTTGACAGCCTAACAAGGATCTCGACGAGGAAAACAATGTGTTTCGCCCCTCGAGTTCCTCGGTCGTGTGTACGAGGCTTCA
The DNA here is from genome assembly GCF_905171775.1 of Rana temporaria. Taxonomy (NCBI): domain Eukaryota; kingdom Metazoa; phylum Chordata; class Amphibia; order Anura; family Ranidae; genus Rana; species Rana temporaria. Next base: position 470,791,136 of record NC_053489.1, on the reverse strand, counting down.
GTCTTTTGGCTGACCCAGGGAACAGTTCATAATTCAGAAGTGTAATAACCCATGACAACCAATGAGAATACATCTTGCACTGTTCTGATTATAGCAAAGTGAATTTGAATTGGCTCTACACTTATAAATTTGCATTTATGGATTAGGAACTCCGTAATATTAAAGTAATAGAGCTTAAAAGTATTAATGCAAACACAAACCATACTGGTTTTAACTGAAAATAGATATAAATGACATAGTTAGTCTGGTTGAAAAAAGACACAAGTCCATCTAGTAAGACCAGAACCCCAGATGCCTGCATTCATGCCAGAAATAAACATAAAAATGTGTTACTTGAATATCTAGGGAAAGGACATTTAAGTGTAATGCCGCGTACACACGGTCGTTTTTTGTGATGAAAAAAAAAACGTCATTTTTTCTCATGGAAAAAAACGACGTTTTTCAAACTTCATTTTAAAAAACTACGTTGCCTACACACCATCGTTTTTTCAAAATGCTCTAGCAAAGCGCGGTTACGTTCAGCATGTATGGCGGCACTCTGTTTCATTCAAGCTTGCGTCATAACTTGCTTCTGAGCATGCGCGGGTTTAAAAACTTTGTTTTAAACGTCGTTTTAGCCTACACACGATCATTTTTTATGACACAAAAAATTACGTTTTGAAAAACGACATAAAAAAATGAAGCATGTTCGAATTTTTTTTGGTCGTTTTTCAGAAGACATAAAACAACGTTTTCCCCACACATGGTCATTATAAATGACGTTTTTAAAAAAAACGACCGTGTGTACGCGGCATAAGTTCAACTGTGGCACTAAATTAAATGATTTATTGATGAATATGTTACATTCTATAAATAAATATTTATTAGAAAACAAACTGCTAAATTTTCACTTTCCAGTTTTTGTTCACATTCTGATCCCTGAATTAAGCATTAATCACATACAAATACTTCACCTAAAATGTAACCCACTAGTAGAGAACCACGTGTTTTAAAGGATCTCATTTATGTTATGAACACTTATGATAGATTATTGTATTAATAAATGTTTTAGAACTATTGAACTGTTCCAGTGCAAACAATTATAGCCAATATAGTGTGTTGACAAAGTATCTGTTTAAAATCAACAATGTAACAAGTAGTCAAAAACTAAATGAAAATAAAAATAAAAACTACTTGAATAAGTAAAAGATTTTTAAACAAATGGTTAAAATATACAGGAATTTAATTCTTCTTTCGAATATTTATTATATAAAAAAATATATATATTTTAAAATTAGATTTGTTTTACTCTTGCAAGTGAAAAAAATGTACAAGTACACATAATAACATTAATGTTTCTAACTAAAAGTGTGTATCTTATTATAGAAAAGTATTCAAAATAATGAATATATAAAGAGTAACTGATTAGTTGCAAAACTATTATGTATAGTTTTGTAATAAGATCCTGATAACAAGGAGTAGCTTGTGGTTTGTAAACTTTAGCTGAGCATTCTTTTTTATTATGTTATTTATAGTTTCATGTATATATATTATATGTATATGATTTTAATATAATTTTTCAAAAAGTAAAAAAACTGTGTGCATGACAGAGGGCTAGTCAGATTGTTACTTAAACTGTCATTATAGCATTACTCTGCAGACTCCATTAATTTAAAAGTTTCAAGCATTTATAAAAGATATATATATATATATATATATATATATATATATATATATATATACACTGAAATTACAATCGCCTTTACCTATAAAATTTATATATGTTTATTTTTATACCCGTACCACCTCATGTCTGTCCATGAATCTTCCAATACAAGTTTTGTAAACATAAAAGGATTTTAAACACCAGAAAACGACAAATATTAAGAAAATTATATATTTTATTTAATAATTATTAGCACAAGATCACATATCTTGCTGTAAATACATTCTAAAATAAACTCTTTCAAATATACAAAAAAAAAATACATATACTTCGTGAAACTGTCATCTGTAATAAATAAAAGTGACCACGTATCTGGTCCCAGTGATCCTCCTGGTCTGTTGATTCTGTTTAATCTCCTGAAACAATGGTGGCTTCTCATCCTCTGAAAGCTAAGATAAATAATGTATGAAGGAAACCTCCCTTTTCATTTTTCCCCTTTTCTTCACATTTTCTGCTTTTGATAGTGAGTTCTGCCTGAATTTTCACGCTTCCATTCAAAGGACACAAAAGCCTACAAATTATACAATGACTTCTAACCTGGCCCTCTGGCGAACAACTTTTTTTTTTTTTTTGCATTTTTTTTTCTTCAAATAAATCATAAAGACAGATGGAATCGGGGTACAGAGACTGACAGAACAAAAAAGGTATTGTGACAAAATCTGGCCAAGTGAACCAAGTGCACGTCAGAGAGAAAGTTTGCCATGGCAGGTGAAATTCCCACACCAATCAACAATGAGTGGGAAAGAAAACAGATGCCACATCGGTACACACAAGTGGGGTAAGAGCAACATTTAACATCGCTGACATTTCCACATTGACTTAAAAGGGGACTCCCAACACTTTGAATAAATTGTTTGTTCCAAGCTTGCCCAAAGGAATTATTTATAAAGACAGGAAACCTAATGACTGGCTGCCTGGATCACACACAGGGAGGCAAATTTAAGCTGGCCATAGATAGATGGAAATTTGGCCAGTTCAGCAGAGACCGGGCAAATTCTGATCCATCTATGGCTGTTCCTGTTTGAGAGGAGTCAATCTAAAGACTTAGTCCTGGTTCACACTTGTGTGATGCGGAAACCAGTGCGATTCCTGTGCGGGTTACCACATCGCATTTTAGCCCCCGTACACACGAGTTTCTCGGCAGAATTCAGCCAGAAACTCGATCGGAGCTGGATTCTGCCGAGAAACTCGGTCGTGTGTACACTTTTCAGCGAGGAAGCCGACGAGGAACTCGTCGGGCCAAATAGAGAACATGTTCTCTATTTCCTCGTTGTTCAATGAGGAAAGTTGGCTCGCCGAGATCCTCGGCGGCTTCAACACTGAACTCAACGAGGAACTCGATGTGTTTGGCACGTCGAGTTCCTCGGACGTGTGTACGGGGCCTCACTCGCAGGCAGTTCACACCGCTCTCTGCGAACCACTGCAGTTGTCAATGTAAAGTTAATGACACCCCCAAATGGGTTTTGTGAAAAATCGGACAGAAATTGAATCAGCATACCCATGCGACCCGATTCCAGTGTGGACCAAAAAAAGGGTCCTGCACCATTTTGGTGTGAATGTGATGTGCTTTCAGCCCAACAGTTTGTATGATTGAATTTGCATCGCATGTGATGTGCACAGCAATGCGGTGCGAATCACATGCGATATCTGGCATGTGAACCCAGCCTGACTCCTCTCAAATGGGACTCTTGATGCATTTTCATTTGATCAGTGCATACAGCCAATCAGCTGCAGCTCTGACTAGTGTACTCTGACAGTGGAGGAGTCTTGCTGTCAAATGCAATAGCACAGCAGGTAGCATTCTTCCATCCACCTCCAATGTGTGAATGGGACATTCAGTTGAGGTTTTATTTTTTTTGATCAGTATGCTGGCTGATCAAAAAGAATAAAAACAAAAAACAAACAAAAATAAAATGAATCAATTTATGGGCAGCCTAAAACTGGAGCAGCTGTGCATGACAACCAATCAGCTTTTAGCTTTCATTTTCAAAGCTTAATTGAACAACCTGAAGGTAAAAGCGGAATGGATAGGCACAGTTTTAATAAATCCTCCTTTAGCTTTCTTTTTCCACCTACTCTTCTGACAATATTCTCTAGCCTTGATTTCTATCACTGATTCTAAGATCTGTCATATGGATCAGGCTATCACAGCCTCACAACTCACCCCCTCCCTGATCATACCAATGACATGCCACCAGTACTACTTCTACATCAACGATGACATTGGTTGTAAAGCAAGCCAGATGTGCTGCATGTGTCTCTAGGAATGTCAGGTGGATGTGATGAGCCAAGCCAAGCCCCCTGCTGAGTCCATGTTCAGAGATAAGGAATGCTGGCTGGTACAAGGAGATGCTGGCTCAGTTGATGGATAGGGGGCTGCCAGTAGTCTAGGATGTCCGAGGTAGAGGTGGCAGGGCTGGCAGGGGACAAGGAGCTGCAGGAGGAGGATGGGGATGAGGAGCAGCTCCACGAGGAGGAGGATGTGATGGGGGATGAAGAAGAGTCCTGGATACATCCTTGCAGCTGATCGGCCAGGCGGATTGTCTCTGACAGTGCCCAGATGTAGTTGTGGGCGAAGCGCAGGGTTTCGATCTTGGTGAGCTTGGCATCCTCGGGGAAGGCAGGCAGCACCTCTCGGAGCTCGTCCAGGGCAGAGTTCAGGTTGTGCATGCGGTTCCTCTCCCGGTTGTTGGCTTTCAGCCTCCGGGTCTTCTTGATCTTCATGACCACCTCTCCGTTCTTGTTGGTGCCCCTGGCCCGGTGCCGCTTGGGCTTGTCTGGAGGGGTGAGGAGCGGCTCCTCGTCTGATAGCGGGCTCCGCGGAGATGGGGACAGCGAGCAGTGCGGGGATGAGGAGAGCTCCTCCTCTTCTTCTCGGTACTCGTTCTTCACCTGCACCATCCTGTAACAAGACACAGAGACATTAGTATCCACATAGAAGATAGAAGCAGCTCCCCTTAGTAAGACACTACGGATAGAAGCGGCGGTCCCGTACTTACGTTTTGTGCTGTAGAAGTGTGTGGTGGGTGTTTGCTGTGCTCCTGGCACGCGTCCTACAGCCAGGCTCCCGGTACAAGCTGCCTGCGGTTTAGTGGCTGTGTGTCTGGCACACGACCCTCCTAAAATCCCTTATATACACCCTGACAGACAATCAAAGCTACCCCGGGGCAGCGCGCCCCCTCTCCTCATCCTCATCACTCATTTCCCTCCCTTCACCTTGTCATCTCCTCCGCTCCTCGAGATTCCTGCCCGCTCATTGGTGGCTCCCGCTCGGCTGAAGCGTGCCGCTAATTTCATGAATCAATAGGGCCGGGTGTGGCAGCCAATGGCAGGGCGCGGAATCCTGGACAGGGGGCCAGCGAGACACGCGCCCTCTCAGAGCAGCTGATGAGACGGACGGGAGGAGGGGGCGGGGTGGCTGCAGCTTTGTGTGGTAGTAATTCTGAGCTCTGTCAGTCCTCCACTCTCCTCAGGCTCACAAGTCTCCTCAGACTCACAGGGATGCTCCGAAATACAGCTTCATAGTTCTGTGCCAAGGAATGTTACACGTTCTATACAAACTAGATGGGAAATAAACCGTGAGCCCGCACTCTGAAGGAATGATGGAGTGAGTGTAAACCGTACAGTAGTGTTTCTCAACATTTGTTCAGTCACGGCATCCTTTAAAAAGGTGTACAATGTTCAGGCACCCCTTTCTTAAAGTGGAGGTTCACCCGGAAATTGCTATTTTTAACCTTAGATCGATGCTCATTTAGTCTAGGTTAATCGGCTAGTTTATTTAAAAACGAAGCTGTACTTACCTTTTTAGAGAGCGATCTTCTCCGCCGCTTCCGGGTATGGGCTGCGGGACTGGGCGTTCCTATTTTGATTGACAGTCTTCCGAAAGGCTTCCGACGGTCGCATCCATCGCGTCATGATTTTGCTTAAAGCGGGGGTTCACCCTATGAACGAAAAAAAAAAATAATTTTTTTATTGTACCATAAAATCAGGCATTGTAGCGCGAGCTACAGTATGCCTGTCCCGATTTTTTTACCCCCGTACTCACCTTGTACTCGTAGATCGAAGATACCGGGGAATGGGCGTGCCTATGGAGACGGAGGATGATTGACGGCCGGCTCTGGCGCGTCACGCTTCTCCGGAAATAGCCGAAATAGGCTTGGCTCTTCACGGCGCCTGCGCATATCCTGTGCGCAGGCGCCGTGAAGAGCCGAGACCTACTCCGGCTGTCTTCGGGGAGAGTGACGTGCCAGGGCCGGCCGTCAATCATCCTCCCTCTCCCTAGGCACGCCCATTCCCCGCGGGAGCCGAAATCTTTATCGTACAGGTACACAGTGAGTACGGGGGTAAAAAAATCGGGACAGGCATACTGTAGCTCGCGCTACAATGCCTGTCTCGATGGAAAAATGATGCAAGTGAGGGTGAACTACCGCTTTAAGTAGCCGAACGTGGTGCGCAAGCGCAGTATAGAGCCGCACCGACGTTCGGCTTCTTTCGGCTACTCGTGACGCGATGGATGCGACCGTCGGAAGCCTCTCGGAAGACTGTCAATCAAGAAGGAACGCCCACTCCCGAAGACCCATACCCGGAAGCGGCGGAGAAGATCGCTCTCTACAACGGTAAGTACTGCTCGGATTTTAAAACAACTAGCCGATTCCCCAAGACAAAACGAGCATCCATCTAAGGGTAAAAAAAATGTTATGGGTGAACTCCCGCTTTAATTATAGAAAACTAAACTAATGCAGGCCATACAGTGCCTTGAAAAAGTATTCATACCCCTTGACATTTTCCACATTTTGTCGGGTTACAACCAAAAATATAAATGTATTTTATTGGGATTTTATGTGATAGACCAACACAAAGTGGCACATAATTGTGAAGGGAAAGGAAAATTATAAATATTTTTTTTTCTGTGTTCAAGATTTTTATTGTTTTTTCTTGACATAGTTTAACTAACACATTGTCAATAATACAAGCTATACCTCAGGTATTGAACAAGTAAATGAAGAACATATAAATATAACTGACATTGAAATGTATCCCTAATAAAAAAAGAAAGTAGGGAAATATCAGAATTGTTAACAAAATCAAACAAATATCATTGTTTAAACAATATATTAAGGCTCCATGCACACTGGGCTTAAAAAAAAAGTCTGTTCTCTTTGGAGTAAAAAACGTCCATATAGAGCATTATTTGTATAAAGTTTAGACAAGTTTAGGAGAGTTTTACGTTTTTTTTTCTGCCAGTGAGCTCCAATCAGAAACGCGAATGAGAAGGTTTTTTTTTTTTTTTCTGCCTCTTATCTCAAAATATCCCTGTAAACGTCATAATGTGCATAAGGATAGGATAACATTGAGTTGCTTCTGCAGGCAGAACACAAAACTCTGTAGAAGCAACGTTTTTTATGCCAGTGTGCATGGAGCCTAAAATAATCAGTATATAAAGTAGTATATAAAGTAGTATTTATGTAGTATAATAACAAATGAATATCTGAAAAGTGTTGCGTGCATTTGTATTCAGCCCCCTTTACTCCGATACCCCTAACTAAAATCTAGTGGAACCACATGTGTGTAATTTAATCTCAGTATAAATACAGCTGTTCTGTGAAGCCCTCAGAGGTTTGTTTGAGAACCCTAGTGAACAAACCACATCATGGAGGCCAAGGAACACACCAGACAGGTCAGGGATAAAGTTGTGAAGTTTAAAGCAGGATTAGGTTATAAAAAAATATCCCAAGCTTTGAACATCTCACAGAGGACCTTTCAATCCATAATCCGAAAATGGAAAGAGTATGGCACAACTACAAACCTACCAAGACATGGCCGTCCACCTAAACTGACAGGCCGGGCAAGGAGAGCATTAATTAGAGAAGCAGCCAAGAGGCCCATGATAAATCTGGAAGAGCTGCAAAGACCCACAGCTCAGGTGGGCAGAGGCGGCTCTTTAATTAGGCAAATTAGGCAGTCGCCTAAGGCCTCACACTCACAGGGGCCCCCGCAGCCACATAACTTACCCAATGCATTACCCCAGTTTTAAGGGACAGGGGACCTTAACGCTGCTGTGCTCAGGCAGCGTTAAGAGCCCTGACTCAGGAGCCACCAGCAACCCTAACAACCAGTGAATATCAGTGACTCCACCCCTTGTGACGTCAATGACCCAGCATGCCCTCAGTCAATGACGTCACAAGGGGGCAGGTTCACCAGGTGACATCACCGGGTGGTCCCCGCCCCTTAGTTATTAAAGAGCAGGATCTGGAGGCCGCCTTGTTAAAGGGGGCTTTTAGATTCCGTCTTGCCCGCAGCCCCCCACAACCACCGGCCAGGGTTGTGGGGAAAAGGGCTCTTGTCCTTGAATTATTTTTCCCATTATGGGCGTTAGTGGGGCCTCATGTCAAGTTTTTCCTAAGGCCTCACAAAGCCTAGAGCCGCCCCTGCAGGTGGGAGAATCTGTCCACAGGACAACTATTAGTTGCGCACTCCACAAATCTGGCCTTCATGGAAGAGTGGCAAGAAGAAAGACATTGTTGAAAGAACGCCATAAGAAGTCCCATTTACAGCTTGTGGGAATCCATGTGGAGGACACAGTAAACACGTGGAAGAAGATGCTCTGGTCAGATGAGACCAAAATATTACTTTTTGGCCTAAAAGCAAAACGCAATGTGTGATGGAAAACTAACACTGCACATCACCCTGAACACACCATCCCCAACATGAAATATGCTGGTGGCAGCATCATGTTGTAGGCATGCTTTTCTTCAGCAGGGACAGGAAGCTGCTCAGAGTTGATGGAAAGATGGAGGGAGCCAAATACAGGGCAATCTTAGAAGAAAACGAGTCTGCAAAAGACTTGAGACTGGGGCGGAGATTCACCTATCAGCAGGACAACAACCCTAAACATACAGCCAGCGATACAATGGAATGGTTTAGATCAAAACATATTCATGTGTTAGAATGGCCCAGTCAAAGTGCAGACCAAAATGCAATTGAGAATCTGTGGCAAGACTTGAAAATTGATGTTCACAGACCCTCTCCATCCAATCTGACAGAGCTTGAGCTATTTGGCAAAGAAGAATGGGCAAACATTTCTCTCTCTAGATGTGCAAAGCAGGTAGAGACATCCCCAAAAGACTTGCAGCTGTAATTGCAGCGAAAAGTGATTCTACAAAGTATTGCCTCAGGGGGGCTGAATACAAATGCCCGCCACACTTTACACATATTTATTTGTAAAACTTTTTGAAACCCATTTATCATTTTCCTTCCACTTCACAATTATGTGCCACTTTGTGTTGGTCTATCACAAAAAAACCCCAATAAAGTACATGTATGTTTTTGGTTGTAACATGAAAAAATTTGGAAAATTTCAAGGGGCATGAATACTTTTTCAAGGCACTGTACATGGGTCGAATTCCAAACTAAGGGCCAGATTCACAGCAGAGATACGACAGAGTATCTCAGATACTCCGTCGTATCTCTCAGAGTATCTATGCGACTAATTCATAGAATCAGTTACGCATAGATATCCCTAAGATCCGACAGGTGTAATTGTTTTACACTGTCGGATCTTAGGATGCAATACCGCGGCCGCCGCTGGGTGGAGTTCGCGTCGTATTCCATCGTCGGGTATGCAAATTAGGTTTTACGGTGATCCACAAGTTTTTCGTGTTCGGGGCGTCGTCGCTAGTCTAGTTTCCCGTCGCAATTTTAGTCGTCGTTTTACCTGCCCTAACTTTACACAGCCCACATATGTGCTGTATAAAGTATGGCCGTCGTTCCCGCGTCGAAATTTAAATATTTTTTCTTACGTATGACGTCCGGGAATATGAAAGTAGGCTACGCACATCGCCGTTCGAAAAAATGACGTCACTTCGCGCAAAGCACGGCGGGAATTTCAAAACGGAGCATGCGCAGTAGGTCCGGCGCGGGAGATCGCCTAATTTAAATGGCTCACGCCCCTTTGAATTACGCGGGCTTACGCCGGAGGCCGCCGGCGGAAGTTTTCATGCAAGTGCTTGGTGAATCAGGCACTTGCGATGAAAACTTGCGGCGGTGTAACGTATCTACGATACGTTACGCCACCCCAGTTCTATGTGAATCTGGCCCTTATTTTCTTTCGAAAATCAGAAACTTTGTGCATTTTGTTATACGATGGTGTCACCATTGATTTTGGAATCCGACCAAAGTCTTCAATTCCGGATATGAAAGGAAAGGGTTAATACCGCGCTGATCCCTGAATGTGTTAAAGCAGTTAGCGCAGCAAGAGACAAATTTGTATTCAGTGGAAAAAGTTATGTGCAGCGCTAATAAATTAACAAACAAACCTGTATGGCTACAGTGCAATCTGAAAAGTGAACCAAACACTAAAATGTGCCTATGTGATTTTTGTGTCTATCATAAACAGTGTTGAACATGTAATGACACATGATATCAGAATATATATATAAAAAATATATAAAAGTCAAGAAAAAATGTCCAGTGCATCCATATGTGAAAAACAAATGTTCTTTGAGGTTTTCAAGGAAGTAAGCAAACAACAGAGATCATATGAGTGAAGGAATCCACCACCAATTATGAAAAGGCTTATCGGAGTGAGTGGACTCAATAAAGCTTATACCCCATGAGTCAACCAAGCAGGAGGTATAATCACACCAATGGAGGAGCTTCCACACCGCTAGTGCCGATCACAATGGGAGATGATCCCTGGGTCCTTGATGTAACTTGGTCCTGTGATGGTTAGATGGACTCAGCAGGTAGCAGACCAAAGGCATACACTATTCGGATGCACTCAGACGATATATCCAGGAGAAACAGATTGACTCCACATAGTGTAAATCCGTAGACAAAAATGTAGGTCAAGAACACTCACATGTCCATGGATAAAAAAGCACGTAAAAAACAATCAGCATAATAGACTTGTGCACAACGGAAACATTTGTTTAGTTTAGTTTCTTTTCCGTCCTGTTGATTCGTAATCATTCGTAATTTTGCTAAACTGGATTTTCGAGTTCGAACTAATTCGTATTTTCGCAAGCATCATTTTTCGTTGAATCGGAATAATTCGTATTAATGTAAGCCTTATTTTAAGTTGATTTATAATTCGTACTTTCGGTAGAGTACATTGTTTTTCGTTGATTCGTAACTTTTTTGGGGTTCGTTGATTCGTAATTTTCCGTGTCTCTCTCACAATGGTGCTGCCTAACGTGCTTTGAATGGATTTGTACTTTTCTAAATATATTGTGGTTGTTTGTAACGATTCGAAATCTTGTATTTTACTTTCGTTTTTGACATGCGGCTATAGCCTCTGCCCCTGTACACCATTTTGAGAGGGAGTTCAGCACGTTGAGGGATGAGCAGAGAGCAGAGCAGAGAGTGTTATTGTTGGATGTGTGGTTGGGATCACAACAAGTCGACTTGCTGTTGAATTAGGCCGCATTAACGCAACAACGAATTATGCCGAAGGCATTCGGGCATTCGCTGTTTGCGATATAATTTGTTTCAGATTCGGTTTTATTTTAGTAATTGCTTTGTTCGGAAATTCAAATGCTTCCAAACCTCCGAAAGTTGCTAAATTCGTCCGAATTTCAATTTGTTATGAAACTAATTGCACAAGCCTACAGCCTTAACGCTCATCAAATTACAAAAAAAAGGGCATTTGGGGAGCATTTCTAACTCATCGTTAAACGCTTGTAAAATGCCAATTTAACACCCATACTAAAGCTCAAATTATGCTGGTCTAACCCCCATACTAACGCTATAGGAGCGTTTGTTAAGCATTAGACATTTAGTCAAGTGTGGACAAGCTTTAATAGCTGTACATAATGCAGCAACATCCACACACGTAGGACACCCAATGTTAGAGGTGCTTTATTCTTCCAAAGCAAATACACCCTTCCACACTAGTACTGACTAGTATTCCAATGTTTCTCTTCTCCCTCAGCTTCTATCCTTTAGCTCCTGTTCACACTATATCCGACTTTGAAATCATGTGACTTCACTTGAAGTTGCACAATTTCAAAGACGCAGGTCAGTGAAACTCTAGGTGCAACTTGGCTGACATCTGTGTGACTTCATGCACATATGACTATGCAAGTCACACCTGAAATCGAAAAAAAAAATAGTGTAGGAAGCTCTTTTTTTCCAAATCGGTGAGGCACCGCAAAGTCAGCGCCGCACCAATATGAACAGTTCCATTGCCGATAATAGGGTGCGACTTGTCCTGTGATTTGGGGGCTCACACACACCAGTGTGAATGGGGGCTTACTCAGATAATGTGACCCAAGTGCTAATGGAGAGGGGCAATCAAGGGTGCTGTGCAGGCACCCGACATCCTCCTTACCAACCAATGATGTCTTGGTTTTTAGGATGCCAATGGCTGGAAGGTGGTATGGCTTCACAATGAAAATCTGTGGCTTTGTGTAACTAAAATGCTGGCATTCATCCGTCCACTGTCTTGTAAACAATTTTTGGGCAATATTTTGGCATCTTGCCAAAGCACCCTTCAAGAAACCTGAAGGCACCCTGGTTGAAAAAGACTGCTGTAGAGCCAAAACCTTTTTCTTTAGATAAAGTAGGAAAGGGTTAACCCCCCCCCCCCCCCAAGGATGTTGTTTAGCTGCCCGTGAACATTTGAGGACATTTCCTTTGCTATTTGGGAGGAATTTGAGGAGATCTCTCAATGAGAGGAATTCAGACAGGTGTCCCTAAAAAGGTGTCCCCATTAGGCTCCTTACACTCAGAATTTATGTATTTCCCCCCAGGACTTGCTGGTGAAAAGTTCCTGAGGAAGTATGGTCCCGACAGCGCTAGCTTACATGCAGACCACATGTGCATACACACATTAAAATCCCAGATTACTTCTTCAAGCTTGCAGAAGTGAAGCGGAGTGTGATTTACACACATACTGGCACGTATACAGCAGCCATAGAAAGAAAGGGACTTTAAACGTAACCCCCAGGAGAACGAATATTTAATGGAGCTCATGCAGATCAAGGCATAAGATGTTTTAAAAGAAATCATAAATGTTCTATATTTAATTACGGTACTTTTAGACATTTCTTCAACCTTTAGATGTACATTACAGCAACTTTGAAGATTGGTGTCCTGATGGAGAGGTCTCTGTAAAGTGCCTTGGGGGAATAATAATTTGTTAGGGCACCTTATTTGCAATTTTCTGGATGTATTCTTTTATGATATGTTTGAGGTGTTATTCGCCTGCTTTTTAGAGTCTGTATAATAACTTTGTGATTTTACCCTTTGGTGTATCTGTATAAGCTCTGTTATAACATTCAGTCTCCTGGGGGGTTACGTTTAAAGTCCATTTCTTTCTATGGCCTCTGTGAATTGTGATGGGATGATGCCCCTCAGGACACTTATGCTGCGTACACACGATAGGTTAGTCTGATGAAAACGGTCTGATGGACCGTTTTCATCAGACCAAACCGATCGTGTGTGGGCCCCATCGGTTATTTATCCATAGGTTAAAAAAATAGGAAATTGTTGTAAAATTATCTGATGGATAAAAAACCTATAGAAAAAAACGATCGTCTGTGGGTACGTCCATCGGTTAAAAATCCACGCATGCTCAGAATCAAGTCGACGCATGCTTGGAAGCATTGAACTTCGTTTTTTTCAGCACGTCGTTGTGTTTTACGTCACTGCGTTCTGACACGATCGTTTTTTAACTGATGGTGTGTAGGCACGACTGATCATCAGTCAGCTTCATCGGATAACTGATGGAAAAATCCATCAGACCGTTTTCATCAGACTAACCTATCGTGTGTACAGGGCATAAGGGGTTGATTTTTCAGCTTGTTCATTTACCCTTTGACAAAAAAAACTGGAAGCTGATTTGTTTCTATGCAAAGCAGCACCAGATTTCGCACTCTCCAGTTTTAGTAAATCAACCCCTATATGTTTTGGGTTAATCAGTTTTAAATTCCACCTTCTGTGCTAAAGCTGCATTGGCACATATACACGTAAAATATTGACCAGTAATGCAGATTTTTTTAATTTTTCTCTAATTGCGACAGATAAAGAAAGGGGAGAAAAAAAAAAGATTTTGAGGTGCAAAATCATACATAACAAAACTTACTATAACCAGTTTGGCTGCAGAGCAATTTATATTTAATTTTTTGCATGCAAATAAAAAAAAAACATAATTTTTGGCAAAAAAAATATTTAAACCCTCAGAACATTATATATTTTCTGAAAGCAGAGGCGCTGTAGAATAAAAAGGTGATAGTTGCAAATTTTTAAATCACATGATATTTGCGCAACAGGTTATTAAATGCTAATTTTAGGATTTTTTTTATAAAATTACCGGCAATTTTAGTGCAAAAATACACAATATAATATCCATTTTTTGTTAAAATATAAAATATAAGGTTGCAGTGAGTAAATAGATACCAAACATTCCATGTCTCTTAAAATTGCTTGTGCCCGTGTTATCACCAAAAAACGATGGTGCCCAAAAATCTCTATGGCCTCGTACACACGGCCGAGGAACTCGACGTGCCAAACACATCGAGTTCCTCGGCCAGTTCAGCCCTGAAGCCGCCGAGGAGCTCGGCGGGACGAGAGCTCCCATAGAACAACGAGGAAATAGAGAACATGTTCTCTATTTCCTCGCCGAGGTCCTCGTCGGCTTCCTCGGCCGAAAGTGTACACACGGCCGGGTTTCTCGGCAGGATTCAGCCAGAAACTCGGTCGGAAGCTGAATTCTGCCGAGGAAACTGGTCGTGTGTACGGGGCCTCTAGGTGATGTTTTAAAAGCCTTTACAGCTCATCACTTTAGAGTTAACTAGGAGCTCTTGTGCTAAGATTATTGTTCTCACTCTGATGTTTGTGGCGATATATCACACGTGTGGTGCGACCGCAGCTTACATGCACATGCGCACCATGGGCTTATTGTTTGCATGTGAGATTGAGTCATGGAATTGGCAGTTGTGTTCCCGGGCTCCAGTAAGAGCGAGAAAGTTATCAGCAGCTAAGGAGTCGGCTAAACAAAACCCACACAAGCTGATGGCTGCTACTTCAGCCATCAGCTTGTGATTAAAGGTTCACTCTTTGGACATACGTAGTATGTTCAAAGAGCTGAACTGGATAAAATATAAAAATGTTTTTACATGATAAACATTGTTAAAACATCACTTTAAAATTTTTATCACAACATATCCATGCTGCTTGGACAAATATGCAGTGACCCCAGCTGTACATGTTTTGACAATGACTGGCTTCCTCAGGAGGCTTTTAAATATTGCATAGAGTGCCACTATGAATGAAGAATAGCAATTATGAATACACAAATAACCAAATAAATATGTGAATCAATACTGTCATGTGTTAAGTACTTGAAAAAATCTATGTAGACATATATAGTTGGATTACTTGGAGGGTACTCTTACCCAGGATGCTCGGGATCATTGGATGAATAACTCACAAAAAGAAATAATAACATCAAATAAAGTGCAGTACAGTCACAACTGTTCTACAATGACATAAAAAAATCAATAACACTATTCTCTACATAAAAATATTGTGAAAAATGTATACATATATACGAATACGAACTGAAAAACAAATAGTCCTACATTATATATAAAATAATTAAATGAATAAAAAAATGAGTACAAAATCACAATAAGTGTCCTTTTGTGCATAAGTCCTTAAAGCAGAGTTCCACCCAAAAGTGGAAAACCTGCATATCTGCTTTCTACCCCCCTCCATTGCAACATTTGGCCCCTTTTGGGGGGAAGGGTACCTGTTTGTGACAGGTACCCTTCCCCACTTCAGGGAGACGGCGTCACGACACCGTCCCTCGAAAGTACAGCCCCCGTCATCCGCCAGTTAGAAAGCACAACACGCTTAGTGCATACGCAGTAGAGAACCGGCTGTGGAGCCAAAAAGCTGAAACCAATAGTTTCCCTTACCATGAATGGCAGCGGCAGCACCCAAGAGCCAACCTGAAAATTGGCTGGGGTGGCAGCATCGCTGGAACCCTGGACATATAATTGTCCTCATATTAAAAGTCAGCAGCTACAGTATTTATAGCTGCTGACGCTTAATTTTTTCAATGGTTGGGGGGGCAGAACGCTGCTTTAAAGTGAAATATATAGAAAATTATCTTGCATGACAACGGTGCTCCAATAAACTTCAACAAACTCTTGTAAGTGCTCCAAACAATATTAGGTGTTTATCCACAGGTATTTTCAGTCCCACTGGTATGGTGTATAAAATCTCTTTATATAGCAAAACTCTCATCAACACAAATACATAAAAAGAATGGGGAGACCCTCATGGTGCAGTGCTGTCATGATTTATTAAAAAAGGGTTAAAATACTCACAAATGTAGTGCACTAGTGACATCCAGTGCACCAGTTGAATCGCATGTAGCAACAATGATAAAATGCAGGCCCCCTTAAAGATGAGCGTCCCTGGGTAGATGCCGGAGTTGGGGCGAAAATCTCACAAACTGGTGCAATGATGTCATGCTGCCCTGCCTACTATAGCGTTTCGTCATGTGACCGTGACTTAATTAAGTCCTAAGGACAGCTTACTTACTTACAGTTTATCCAGCGCACGACAATGAGAACACCTGTGATATAGTTCAGTTTGATATTATCTTTTTTGTTTTGATTGGAATTTGTCCATATATGCTTTATTAAAATTTAAAGTAGAGGTTCACCCCAAATCTTAAATTTTAACATTAGATGGATGCTCATTTTGTCAAGGGGAATCGGGTGTTTTTTTTTAAATCGAAGCAGTACTTACCGTTTTAGAGAGAGATCTTCTCCGCCGCTTCCGGGTATGGGCTGCGGGACTGGGCGTTCCTATTTGATTGACAGGCTTCCGACGGCTGCATACATCGCATCACGATTTTCAGAAACTAGCCGAACATCGGTGCGCAGGCGCCGTATAGAGCCGCACCGACGTTCGGCTTCTCTCGGCTACTCGTGATGCGATGTATGCGACCGTCGGAAGCCTGTCAATCAAATAGGAACGCCCAGTCCCGAAGACCATACCCGGAAGCGGCGGAGAAGATCTATCTCTAAAACGGTAAGTACTGCTTTGATTTAAAAAAAAAAACACCTGATTCCCCTTGACAAAATGAGCCTCGATCTAATGTTAAAAAATTTTTTTCGGGTGAACTCCCGCTTTAAGTGCAAGCCATCCCCAGAGCATATCCAAGGTACTCTGTGAGCAATGTAAAAGATAGAGGGAGGGAGGGAGGGAGGGAGGCGCACCTAAGTGCAATCTTATAAAGTTATTTTTAATAGAACAAACATAAATGCACTTATAGAAATTAGGGTATCATAGGCATATCTGTCAGGTAAAGGATCCTTGAGAGGTGCCAGCAATCCGGTTTTCCCGAGCGATCAGCTGGTTTTCCCCAGCGATCAGCTGTGTTTTCTCACTTCACACGATACTGTCTGCAGGGAAGGAAGTGAAGGAGATCTCAGCTGCCTGGCTTGGATCGTTCAGGGGAAATTACGTCATCCGGTGGGCAGACCTTGATGTGTGGAGGAAAGGAGAAGAGACACAATAGGCTACGCACTCGGAGCATACAGCTCCATCTACTGGCCTGTCAGTGTCTATAGTGGGCGCTGCTTAAATACAGTCCGATCATGGCAGTGGGACTACAAAAGCCACCAGACCAAACACGTGAAAAAGGCATAATTGTAAAAACACACATATTTAAAAAGGCACATGGATTTTGGGCCTATCTACATGGCTAGTCTGTAAAGAACTTTGGGATGTAATTCTAAGTATGCTTATGCTGTGTGTTAGAAATAGCTTATTAATTGACAACTTTGTTTTAAAAAATACATTTTATATTTCTTTCCACCTTTTCCAAAAACTTGTGGCCAAAAATGTGGTCTTTAAAAGACTTACCATATCCTTTAGTAAATGCTTTTAAGAGTTTGCTTTGAACAATTTGGTAATTTTTCACCCACCTTGCCATTCAGGGCCTTAAGATATTTGATAGATAGTCAAGAAATTAGAAGTGTACAGTAATTTATCACCTTGAAAGCCAGAAGGTGCTCTTTTGATTTTGGGCCCTTACTGTGTATACACCTAGACAATGAAAAAGGCTCATATAAATGGTATCCTCATACTCGGAAAGAGTAACAGAATGTGTTTTGGTGTGCAATTGTAAGTATATCTATGAGATAAAATGGGGTTCCGCGCATCCTAACACGCAGACATGGTGAAAAATAATAAAATAATAATAATAATAAGTGATGACAAAGAAGAGAGCAAAAAAGCTCAATAAAATCAAGTGTTAAAAGTGAAAAAACGTCCAAAAATCAAAGTTCAAAATAAGATCGCTGGAGTTGAATCAATAACCATGATAAGGTGTCCATAAATAGGATGAAAAATACAAATAAAATGTGGTGATCAAATAATAGTTATTCAAAATGTGCATAGGCTGCCAGAGAAATGGAACTAATGTGATCTCAGAACAGTCCAATAAGAAGTGTTGCCAGACGGGTGTAATGCTCCCTCCCTGGGCTCCCGGGACTCTTACCTCCACGCAGATAATAAAGTGCATCCACTATAGGTATCACTGACAATCCTCCGTATGTAGACTCCACCAATCCTCCTTAGACATCCATGGCTGGATCCTCAGTCCGTCCAGACAATAATCGTGCCCAAGAAGAAAGCAGGGGAAACAAAAAAAAAACAGAGGAGGGGACTCCAATCGTGAAGTAGTAAACACAGGGAGATTTTAATAGAGGAAAAAACCTGCGCTTACATTCGATCTAAAATAATACAGCAAAGAAATTTCAAAACGAGCGGCGTTTCAAGCGCCTGTATACGTCACTCCAGGTGTACGTCCTCCCGTCCAATCCCTACGCGTTACGACACGTGTCACGTGTCTTCATCTGGGCTATCTATGCTATGCAAACATTTATAAGAAAGAACCGGGACGGCCGCACTCCAAAAATAAAAATGTGTTCCTTTTAATAAAAACTGGTCACAGCATGGATGTCACAGCAAAAAATAAGGAAAAGGGGCTAACGCTATGTGTGAAAAATATGACAGCTTTGTTAAAAACAATTCCTTACTTTCTTAATTTTCCCAAAAAATTGTCAAAAAATTATAACTTAAAAAACTCACAATGCCTCTTGCTAAATACTATGGGCTGTCTTCTTTACACAATTGGTTCTGTTCTGGCATTTTAGGGCATCAATAAATTAGATTAGAGCATTTAGAACATCAGGGTTGATCAATTTCAAATATATATATACCATAGTTTGTAGACTTTTTAACTTTCACACAGTCTAAATATACACTTATTTTGTTAACTAAAGAAATGTAGAAGAATACATTTAGCCTAAATTTATCAAGAAAGATAAACTATTTGCAAAGTTTTATAACAGAAACTAAGAAAAAAAAATTGTTTTTTATGTTGGTCTGTTTTACTTTATATACTAAAAAGATTTTTTTAACAGACAGTGCTGATTAAAATCCCACTTAACGAAAACTCTGCCTGTCTTGCTGACTGAGTAATTGTCATTCAAAATATGACAATGCTGAAAAATGAACTGAACAAGGAGTTTAAAATGCTGATCTTCAAGTGGGCAATAGAATGGGTGCCAGTACATTTTTCATTTTTGATTCCTGTATCAATAAAGTGGAATTAAACCCACCAATTTAACATTTTTGAAAATAGCTACATTCAAGGCATGCCGTAAATTATAACTGTTACTAGTGTGCTTCATACTGGTTGGCATCATAGTTTATTATATGGGCAGCACCATGGCAACTGCTGATCGAACATCGGCTAAGATGGCACCTTCCTTGGCTGTAAAGGATAGGACAGTCTAATTCCACTTTATAGATTTACAACCTAAGACATTATGAGTAGGCAGTAAAAAAAAGAATGTTTTGAAAAAAAAAAAAAAGAATGAAGTTTCTTTCATCATAAAGTTGACCAATGTTGAAGTCCAGCTCTAGATAAAAAAAGAATTCCCCTCCCACACCCCTCCTCTGATCGTTGAGTTAAAAAGTAAAATTGGAATCCCCATTTTCATCTACCTTAAGTCAAAGTCACTTGGTCATCCAGTGCTGGGTTCTTCTACCACTCTGTTTCTACCCGGTGGGTACTTGTTCTGAAGACATGAACAATTGCATTTTGCTGGTCAATAGTTCTTTCAGAGAGAAGAACACCAGCATCAGACTAAGGGGAGTGAAGGGGACTGGTCGGCAAGGGTTGACATGTAGTGCTAGTCCCTGTAGGCGATATCAGCAAGGGACTCAATGTGAGTATAACTGACTTTACCAGGTAAGGAAAAATAAATACTGGAAAAATGGGTTAGATGAGGTAGGAGGGATGAAACAGAAAATAGATTTTGCCTGGAGTTGGGCTTCGAACAAATCAGGGCATTTCAAGAGAAGAAAATTCCAAGAACAAAGTCAACATTTGACTACTTTGTTGCTAAGGTGACATGTCTATACTGATGAAAACAGTTAATCCTTGTACATGCAGGCAGTTGAGCGGTGGTAAAAACAGACAGTTGAGCCACTACCCACTGGCTGCTGAATCACAAGATAAAGCGGAACTAATGTTGGGTGCAATTCACTGTGAGCAGGCAGGCTTTGTATTGTAGAAGAGACATGCAATGTCTCTTCTGCAATAAACTACACCTACCTGCCTGATCACAACGATCCCTAGAATGTAAGCAGAACTGTGCATGCTTAGCTTACATTTAAGGGATTGCCCAGTTTTCAGTGGCCGTGCTGATCCTGTGTGCCAGGATGACTAGCGCTTGTGCATGCAAAGCAGTGATGTCATCCCATGCCGGCCAATGAACAGGCTCAAAAATGCGCACTGGTGCTGGAGGGATCGTTGAAAAGATGAGTATCTCTGCCTTTAGTTCCATTTAAACATGGCCAGCAGCCCTACTAGTACACACTAGCACAGTTGGGAGTGGTGAAAATGATACAACTTGTCATAATTTATTCAAGTGTATGGGACTGTGCCAAAACCACTCTGCAATGTACACGGCATGGTGCTGTGGCTTTCACTAGTTAAAACAGGAGTTCAGGAGGCAAAATACAGTAGAACCCCTAGGTGTCTGTCAAAAGCCTCTGCAAAGAGACCCCCTGCCAATAGCTTTTAGGAGGGGCAGTAAACACCATGGGCGGCCCTGTAACACTGCCTGATTTCACAAAAGTCTATTTAAAATATGACCGAGCTGGGTGGAAAAGGACTTCTGAACAGTGAATATATCTTATCAGATGCAGTCACTGTCCAGCAGCACCATTGTATTCAGGAATCTACGAGTGTTGCAGCTGTCTGAATACAATAGCTAACTGTAAGACCCCTTTCACATTGAGGAGTTTTTCAGGCGGTACAGCGCTAAAAATAGCGCTGCTATACCGCCTGAAAAACTCCTTCACTGCAGACTCAATGTGAAAGTCCGAGGGCTTTCACACTGAGGCGATGCGCTGGCGGGAGACAAAAAAATCTCCTGTCAGCAGCATCTTTGGAGCGGTGAGAGGAGCGGCATGTATACCGCGCTCCTTCACCGCTCCTTCCCATTGAAAACATTGAGAAACCGCGGCAATACCGCTCGCAATGCGCCTCTATAGAGGTGCATTGCGGGCGGTATTAACCCTTTATCGGCCGCTAGCGGGGGTTAATACTGCACCGCTAGCGGCTGATTCCCGCAGCAATCCCGGCGGTATAGTGCCGCTATTTTTAGCGGGGATATACCGCCACCGCGGCTACAGGTCCAATGTGAAAGGGACCTAAGTGTGGATGGGGAAATCGATTGGTTTTCTCTTGTTCAGCCTGTGGACTGAAATTGGAAAAAACTGAGGTGCGTATGGCTATCCTTATATTGAACGCAATGCAGACCAAATGCATGTGCTTGAACATGAAAAGCTGTGTTTGACCTGCTTTGCCTGTAGTCCAAAGGCATCTCCAATATGACATATACATATGCATATACAACACAATTATTATTATTACTACCATTATTTTACAGGAATTATATAGTCCCAAAAGGCATACTTCCAAAGTGAGGGGAACACTTCTGTCTTTTATACTGATACTGCATTTTAACAAATATAACAACATGCACAAAAACACAGCAGCTTTAAAAAGTTGATTTTTAAACTCAATAAAACCCAGCAAATATGCAGTATTGTATTAATGCCATGGTGTGAACATCGCCTGAGGGCTGATGAAAATCTTCAAGTATTGCCACATAATTGGAAAGTGCATAGCTGTGATTATGGTGGAGCATTTGGTATTTCAGTCAATAATTAGAATTTTTAACATTTTGATATTCAAAATTGTATTTCAGAAATGGTTCAGTGTTTGTTGTTAAAGCATTAGGCTGGATTCACATCTACGCATTTTTAGTGCTTTTTGCATTTTGCAGATTTGCACTACAGAACGTGTTCCATAGGAAACCATGTTAAATAGACTGTAGTGCAAATCTTAAAAATGCAAAAAGCACTAAAAATGCATAGGTGTGAATCAGGCCTTACACAGTAGGGTTGAGTCGCCAAGGCCTGGTTCTCACCTATGCAGGCTGCAGTTTGCAAATTCCAGGTGCATTTTGCGTTTTTCAATACGCAATTTTGATCCATTGAAGTCTATAGAACCAAAAAAACAGAAAAAAGTCCCTGGCCCTTTCAATAAAATGCACAGATGTGAACATGACCCATAGGAAAACATGTTAAATGGACTGTAGTGTGTTTCTGCAAATCGGAAAATGCACTAAAAAATGCATAGGTGTGAACCAGGCCTTAAGATCTACAAAATAATCATTCTTTTTGCATAGACTCCTGTTTTAATTTTTACACAATATATTTTTCTCAGGAGAATTTATGGGAAAATTAATAATGCTAATTACAATCTTTCAAAATGTAATACCATCTTAAAGCGAATGTTAGGAAGCAGTACTCTTGTAACTTGCCCAAAAATCAACTTTCTGCCGTTAGATCCAGCATACTGCTGACATCTGCAGTATGCTGGTCTTTTTTTTTTTGGTACTTATCGTTTTAGCAGTATTTCTTCTATGGCTCCGAGCGGGGATTACTTCCTGGTATAGGCGTTCCCGAAGACAAGCAAGTTGATTGACAGCCTTCGATAGCGCATCACGGCTTCCGAAAATACACACGAGTGACACTCGGCAATTTACGGCGCCTGCGCAGTCAGCTCTACATGGCAGGCGCAGGCGCCGTAAACAGCCAAGTGTCACCTCGGCTATTTTCGGAAGCCGTGACGCGCTATCGAAGGCCGTCAATCAACTTGCTTGCCTTCGGGAACGCACATTCCCCGCAGGATTCCCCGCTCAGAGCCATAGAAGAAGTACTGCTAAAACGATAAGTACCAAAAGAAAAAAAAAAAAAGACCAGCATACTGCAGATGTCAGCAGTATGCTGGATCTAACTGCAGAAAGTTGATTTTTGGGTGAACTCCCACTTTAGGAGGTCAATATCCTAAAAAAAACAAAAAAAAAAAACAGGAGATTTACGAAAAAATTATGCAAAATACATTGTAGTTAAAAGAGAAAGCAAAATTAGTTTTAGTGGCTTATTCAGGTACAATGGACTTTAATGACTCCTGTGTGTCACAGAAGCTAGCTTGAACTATCCTGGACCTGTTCTTTTGTCAAAGAATTACTCCTTATTATTAGCCTCATTATTATTTTTACAATTTTTATCAAAGAAAGAACACATGAAAAAAATGTAAAGGACACATTAGTGTTCAAATACAAAAAAACAAAAGGAAATTGTCAGAATATGACAAGTCAGTTTAGTAAAAATTGCAACAATATGTGGTTAAGTATTTTTTTTTCAATCTGCAAATTGCCCTCTATTTAAAGGGGTTGTAAAGGTACAATTGTTTTTCCTAAATAGCTTCCTTTACCTTACTGCAGTCCTCCTTCACTTACCTCATCCTTCCATTTTGCTTTTAAATGTCCTTATTCCTTCTGAGAAATACTCACTTCCTGTTCTTCTGTCTGTAACTACACACAGTAATGCAAGGCTTTCTCCCTGGTGTGGAGGGTCATGCTCGACCCCTCCCCTGGACTACAGGAGAGTCAGGACACCCACTAACACACAGCTCCTTTCTCTATCTGCAACGTAGAGCGTGTCCTGACTCTCCTGTAGTTCAAGGGAGGGGGTGAGCATGACACTCCACACCAGGGAGAAAGCCTTGCATTACTGTGTGTAGTTACAGACAGAAGAACAGGAAGTGAGGATTTCTCAGAAGAAATAAGGACATTTAAAAGCAAAATGAAAGGATGAGGTAAGTGAAGGAGGACTGCACTAAGGTATAGGAAGTTATTTAGGGGGAAAAAAACATGAAAATGCTGCCCACAGCTCTCAAACTAAAATTATATGAGATAGTTGATTGAGATAAAGGGAGTAATTCTTAGAAAAAAAAAAGAAAGAAAATCAGTATCACTTCTGATCGATTTTACTGTCAAAACCAGAGTATGTTAAAAAACCAAAGAGAAGACTGCTCACAGTATCGCTGCAAAATATCTTCGAGGCCAGAACAATTTTTACATGCACAAAATCTGAATTTTTGGCTAGAAAACTACCTAAAGAGGAACTGCCGTCTGCTCACATAATTTGTAATAATAACATCTTTACCATTCTAAAACTTCCCTCCAACCACTTTGCATTTTATTTTATATATACTGTGATTCTGTACTTGCCAAATATGCTGCAGAAAGCTCCCTCCACTGAGTCTGACTGCAACCATTTAACTGTGGGCAGCTGAAGCTGCTGCCTGTTCACTTCCTGGATTTACACAGAGACACACCTCCAGCTGCAGTCATGCATCCCTGATTGGCCCTCTTATGACTCATGCCCCCTCCCTTCCTGGCAAACTCTCACAAGAGTGAGAGAGAGCTCTGCATGATGTCATAAGCCTAGGCTTTTTACCAGACAAGAAACAGGAAGTGGGCCGTATAAGGTATTTACTGGCAGAAAAAAAATGTTTTACTATCCAAAGTTAAAACAACAAGGGCAGAAGATATAATAGATGGAAAGTTGAAAAAATGACTGGAAATCCACTTTAAAACCCCCCAAAAATTATATATATTTTCTAAAAGCAGAGCCCCAATACAGTAAAAAATGGCAGCTGCAATTTTTGATGTTGTGTTGTATTAGCGCAAATGTTTATCAAATCAGAATTTCTAGATTGTAAGCTCTAACGAGCAGGGCCCTCTGATTCCTCCTGTATTATAACTGTACTATCCGCCCTAACTTTGTAAAGTGCTGCGCAAACTTCTGGCGCTATATAAATCCTGTATAATAATAATAATAATAATAATTTTTAAATAAATTATTTTTAGGAAAAACACAAACAATAAAAATATTATTTTTTTGTAAAATATAAAAGATAAGGTTGCATTGAGTTGAAGCGGAGCTCCACCCAAAATGGGATGTTCCACTTTAAGCACTCCTCCCACTCCTATGCCACATTTAGCATGTCATTTTTTTTCGGGGGCAGGGGCTGATACCTAGGTTTGACAGGTATCCGCTCCCACTTCTGCTCGGGCCACCTAGGCGATCCAAGAAGAAGTTCTCCTCTCTCCCCCCTTGCAATCTTCTGGGACACATCACAGGTCCCAGAAATTTACCTGACCATTGAGGAGGCACTGCGTGACTTGCACATTTGCAGCGCGCACCTGGTTATGAAGCCACAAGCTGTCACAGCCAGGTGCCCACACTTGTACTGCCAGCACAAAGGAGAAGGAAAGAACGGAGGGTTTGGGTGGCCACACCGCTGGATTGTGGGACAGGTGAGTGGCTCTTTATTAAAAGTCAGCAGCCACAGTTTTTGCAGCTTCTGACTTTTAATAAACGCAAAAATGACTGTAACTCCTCTTTAATAAATATCAATCATGTCAAGCCTTAAAATTGTGCCTGCCAGTGAAATGACAATATTTAACATGTGTCGCACAAGTGTCGTTTTTACATCTAGGCGCACCCAACTCGTGTTTGAGGTCATTTTTTTTATATATACAGTATATAACTGTAGCTTTTTTATTTTTTTTAGACCTAACTTTAAGGCTTCATTTTCACTGGCGTTTTTACAGCCACTTGTGTTAGCCTTTTTTACAGCTTAAAAACTCCTGTCCATGTTTATTTTGTAAAAAAAAAAAAAAAAAACGCCGCGGTAGCGTTTTTTCGGCTGCATTCACATCTATGCGACATCAGCGTACGCGGTGTATTTTGCCGCGAGTGTGTATCTTTTTATCTTTTTTTCAGATTCTTCCCATTGCTGTCAATGGGCGAACGCCAATGTCGCCTGAAAAAAAGGGTCCGGGACTTTTTTTCAGGCGACAGGCATTCGGCGTCTATGAGATGTGAACCATCTCCATAGACAGCAATGGGAATTCTCCCCTCTAGCGGCAGAACCGTCCGGCGTTTTGTCGCATAGATGTGAATGGAGCCTAAATGTCTGGCGTTTTTACAGCTCTATTGCTGGAGCCACAGAACGCCCTGGTCCCGCGTTTTTTTTACAGCTCAAAAACGCCTATGTGGGCATGATGCCATAGAATAACATGGAGCTGTAAAAAACGCTCAGAAAAGTGGCTGTAAAAACGCCAGTGGAAATGAAGCCTAAAGGTTACAGGTCCTCTTTATGGAGACATCCGGGATTTATTAGACCATAGTGCCACTTATAAACCCCACTGATGCCAATTAAGCACAGATTGTGCTTCACCAGCTTCTTATCTGGCCACAGAAGCCGGAGGAAGGACAGCCCAAAACTAGAAGTAATAAAATGCTTGTTGATTGCAGTTTTATTCAATGGAGGTAAGATCAGATGGCAGATGCATGCTGATACCACTCTGATTTACCTACAGATACCCGCCATGCTGGTCCTGGGTCCACAGAAGTGGCAATGGAGCTCGGAATACATGGTGGCAATAGGCAGCACATTTTATATCCTTTATAAGTAATTGCGCGGCTGTAGATTACCTGTACATGGAACGGTACTAAGCTCACAGCTGCTGCTGCAGTGAGCTTGTAATATACTGAGGACGTAAACTTATGTTTGGCAGTTCTTAATACAAGTGTTGAGTACAGTGTGAAATGCGTCAGTATTTTAAGCAGTGCTGATTTTTGTATTAAAGAAGACTATTTTTCAGTGATACCATAAATGATATTCTCTTTGCATCATGGATATTTTAGTGCAGTGTTTCCCAACTCCAGTCCTCAAGGCACACCAACAGGTCATGTTTTCAGGATTTCCCTCAGATGAAACGGCTGTGGTAATTACTAAGGCATTGAAACTGATCAAATCACCTGTGCAAAATAATGGAAAGCCTGAAAACATGACCTGTTGGTGTGCCTTGAGGACTGGAGTTGGGAAACACTGTAAATTTAGTAGATGTTATGCCCAGCTTGGATGGGGAGTTCAAACCAACCTGAAACAGTGCTAGCTGTATGAGCAAATCCGAGCACATACTGCCCTCTGCTGGATTAAAAGTGCATCATTTAGATGACATTGCATAAAAGAAACAATCAGTTGACCAATTGCTGTACTGGGAGTCATTTAATAGAAAGTCAATCCTAACTATGTACTTTTTGATCTGTGTGTGTGTCCTGTTTAAAATAATACAAAAAAATAAGTTTTCTTTATCATTATTAATAATACATTTTCTACTGGATTTGATACAAGCTCTGTCAAGTAGCCTCTTGTATCCGTTTACAGGTATTTCTGCAGTAGCTGTTTAATTAAATGAACTTTGATTAAAGGTGTTGTTGTTTCCATCTCTATGGTTCATATCCTATATCAATAATTTTTACAGAAGTATGGTCTTTCTGCAGCTAAACCAATGCTTTTCAGGAAAAAAATGCGTCAGAACATTTTATGTAAATCAGCCTCTAAGTGACATTTAGATTTTGGATGTTTGCACAGATATGGCGAGATGGCAAAGTGCTGCGTAAACTGTTGGTGCTATAGAAATCCTGAATAATAATAATGGTGTTTTTTTTTTTACTATGTACGATCACATTGACCATGAAGCAAGGTGTAATGCCGCGTACACACGATCGTTTTTCGAGTTCTAAAAAATTACGTTTTTAAGGGTCTAGAAAAAAACAACGTTTTTTTCAACCGATCATTAAAACAGTCTTGCCTACACACAATTGTAAAAAAAAAAAATGCTGTAGCAAAGCGCGGTGACATACAACACGTACGACGGCACTAAGAGGGGAAGTTCCATTCGGATGACGCCACCCTTTGGGCTGCTTTAGC
Organism: Rana temporaria; assembly: GCF_905171775.1. Classification (NCBI taxonomy): domain Eukaryota; kingdom Metazoa; phylum Chordata; class Amphibia; order Anura; family Ranidae; genus Rana; species Rana temporaria. The sequence continues at coordinate 470,763,189 of NC_053489.1, read as the reverse complement.
TGATTTCGTGTTTGTAAAAGACGATTCGCGCTTTTCTGTCTGTTACATCACGAATGTGCTTACTCCATTCAGTAGTTTTACCAGAACGAGCGCTCCCATCTTATAACTTGCTTCTGAGCATGTGTGGATTTTTCACGTCGTTAAAGCCCACACACGACCATTTTTTACAACCTTAAAAACGGTGTTAAAAATGTCGTGAAAAAATAGAGCATGTTCGAATTTTTTTTTTAGAACCCGAAAAATGCTCTGAAGCCCACACATGATCGTTTTTAATGACATAAAAAAAAACTTCATTTTTTAGAACCCGAAAAACGATCGTGTGTACGCGGCATGCCTAATGCTAAGCTTTTCTCATGGTAGGAATGTGTACTTAACGCTAGCCATACACTTTAAACAAAAGTCCACCAACATCCACCAGCTCTCCTTTACACCACACTCACATCCGACATAAGAAAATTGATTGGGATGATTCGATGCAAAAAAAAAAAAAATCTCACAATGAAAGCATAAGTAATGCTCCAGTAATTTTTCACTGTCTGGTAATAAGGAAATGTTCAATGATCTGATTTGTGGACAGAATAACACACTTATGCATTGATGCTAAAAAGTAACACTATCCTATATTTCTAAGTACTGTACATCCAAAAATCAATCATATATTGTGCCTACAGTTTCAGTTTCGTTTTTGCATGCTGTTTCCTGCTTCTGTGATGTACAGAGACTCAGAGCCAATACAGGGCAGTGATGGTTTGTAAAACGAAACCGATTGGTGTCGAGGGGTTTTAGACACACAGTAATCACACCTCCTTGATTAGTGACCACAGAGAGAAAGCTCCCATGACTTTTTTCATCAGGAAACAGACAACCAGGAAGTGTTCAGAACAGAGAAGGATTACAGCAACGTCAGAGCAAAAACGAACAATGAGGACATGAAACCAGGACTGCAGTAAGGTAAAGGAAGCTATTTAGCTAAAAAAAATAATTCCTTCAGTGACCCTTTAAAGCGGAGGTTCACCCAAATAACATCTATATCAGACCAACTTCTTTATACTTCTAACATGTACAGTCCGCATTTTCTTTTTTTACGCTGTGCATACCGTATAATCTATATTTGCAATCTGGCTTCCGGTTACTTCTCCCCGCGGGAGTAGGCGTTTCCAAGCTGAGGAGGAATGTCCTCTGGGAGGTCGCCCAGATGATTGACATCCTTTCATAAAAAGTTCACCCCGGCGGATAAGTCCCCGCCCCCTGTATTGCGCAGGCGCGTCACGGCGTTTCCAACAGAAGCCGAACATGCAGAGCTGCAAGTTGGCTCTATACGGCGCCTGCACACCGACTAGGAGCCGTGTAGAGCTGACTGCGCAGGCGCGGTATAGAGCTTCTGCATGTTTGGCTTCTTTCGGAAACGCTGTGACTCGTGACGCGCCTACGTAATATGGGGGGCGGGGCCTTATCCGCCGGGGTGAACTTTTTCTGAAAGGACGTCAATCATCTGGGCAACCTCCCAGAGGACATTCCTCCTAAGCTTGGAAACGCCTAAAAATGCGGACTGTACATGTTAGAAGTATAAAGACGTTGGTCTGATATAGATGTTATTTGGGTGAACCTCCGCTTTAATGGGACCGATGAACTAGCCTCTTCACTATATTGGACTTTTTGTGTTTCAACCTTACTTTATATCACTGGAAACACCTGTCACGGATTTAGGTTGTTTTATTTAAAGTGTCTTTTGTTGTTTATTATTTATATATTCCACACTTTTTATTTGATTAAAAGGGGCTTTATTCCACACGACCATTTTTAATGTCCTAGAAAAAACAAATTTTTTTTTTTACGTGATTCTTGTCAAGTCTGCCTTGCATACACACGATCGTGAAAAAAATGCTTGAGCAAAGCGCTGTGACGTAGAACGGCACTATAAAGGGGAAGTTCCATTCAGATGGCGCCACCCTTGGGGCTGCTTTTGCTGATTTCGTCTTAGTAAAAGTTTGGTGAGAGACAATTCGCGCTTTTCAGTCTTCGTGCTTTTCAGTCTGTTACAGCGAGACGAATGTGCTATCTCCATTACAAACTCTAGTTTTACCAGAACGAGTGCTCGTCACATAACTTGCTTCTGAGCATGCGCGTTTTTCCCCGTTGTTAAAGCCTACACACGACCGTTTTTCACAACGTGAAAAATTACAACGTGAAAACCTACGAGAAAAAGTAGAGCATGTTCTAAATTTTTAATGCCCATTTTGCACGTCGAGAAAAATGCTCTGGAGCCTACACACGGTCGTTTTTAATGACCATTTAAAAAAATTGCATTTTTCACATCACGTCGTGCGCGGCATAATGATGTATAGGCTCTCACATGTAGTGTGCTCTTAGTGTGTTGTATTATACATTATCAGTATCTTTTACTATGCAGTACTAGTGGGGAGCACTGTACTACATACTTGGGGTTATTTACGAAAGGCAAATCCACTTTGCACTAGAAGTGCACCTGAAAGTGCAGTCGCTATAGATAGGAGGGAGACATGCAAGGAAAATAAAAACCAACACTTTAGCTTGTACACGATTGAATGATAAAATCAGCAGAGCTTCCCCTCATTTCAGATCTACATCGACTGCACTTCCTAGTGCACTTGAAGTCAACTTGTAGTGCAGAGTGGATTTGCCTTTAGTAAATCAACGCCACTGTATCTTATTTTTTATCACAATTTACAGGGGTTGATTTACTAAACTTGGGGATTGCAAAATCTGATGCAGCTCTGCACAGAAACCAATCAGCTTCCAGGTATTTCTGTCGAAGCTTAATTGCACAAGCTGAAGTTAGAAACAGATTGGCTATCATGCACAGCTGCATCAGATATTGCACTCTCCGGTTTTAGTAAATCAGCTCCAAAGTCAGTCGGATGTGTCCCTTGTGCCGATTCCTCTTCTGTTCGTAAAAATTAGTCTCCATCCATGCCCCATCTTCCAGTGTGTTGGGGGATTAATACAACTAAGAAGCTGTCACAGGTTCTCATCAAGAGTGCCATACTACACCCACTCTTTCTCCCCAGCTGCGCTATAGAAGGATTCATAGAAGCCATACTACAGCTTCTATGAATGGTAACACAATCTATGAATGGAGGGGGCAAACCTATCAATCATCTGCCTGTTCTTCATTCTGAGATTAAAGCGGGGGTTCACCCAAAAAAAAGTTTAACGTTAGATTCAGGCGAGTTGTTAGAAGCACAATCAGGTGTTTTTTTTTAAATCATTGCCGTACATACCATTTTAGAGATATATGTTCTCCGCGGCTTCCGGGTATTCCTGGGCGTTCTTAATTGACAGGCTTCCGACCGTCGCATACAGCGCGTCACGAGTTGCTGAAAGAAGCCGAACGTCGGTGCGCAGGCGCCTTATAGAGCCGACTCACAGTCCGGCTTCTTTCGGCAACTCGTGACGCGCTGTATGCGACGGTCGGAAGCCTGTCAATCAATTACAGATTATACCCGGAAGCCGCGGAGAACATATATCTCTAAAACGGTATGTACGGCAATGGTTTAAAAAAAACCACCTGATTGTGCTTCTATCCACTCGCCTGAATCTAATGTTAAAACATTTTTTTTGGGTGAACCCCCGCTTTAAAGGAGTTGTAAAGGCAGAAGTTTTTTTTATCTTAATGCATTCTATGCATTTAGGTAAAAAACCTTCTGTGTGTAGCAGAACCCCCAATTACCTAGCACCATCCCTCTCCAGCGATGTCCACAATCCCCTATCCAGTAAACTCCTCCTGATTGGCTGAGACAGAGCAGCAGCGCCATTGGCTCCCGTGGCTGTCAAACACAATCAGTCAGCTAATCAGGGGCGAGAGGGAGCAGGGCCAGATCGGGCCTCCTGTTTTGGAAAGGATACACAGAGCTCTGACTCGCCCCCTGTAGCAAGCTGCGGGCTATGGGAGCACTCAAAGGAGGGAGTAGTTAGGAGCAGCAAAGAGGGACCCGAGAAGAGGAGGATCCAGGCTGCTCTGTGCAAAACCAACTGCACTAAGGAGGTAAGTATAACATGTTTGTTATTTATAAAAAAAAAAAAAAAACAACAAGCCTTTACAATCACTTTATGTTTCATTCATAAGAGCTGTAGAAGGGTTTCTATGAATGGAGGAGTTGGGAAGAAATAGAAGGCATAGTCAGGCTCTTGATTAGAGCCTGTGGTAGCCCTTTAGTTCTGTTAACGCTATCCACACCAGAAGATTACAGAGGTGGGGTGGGGTGGGGTGGGGGGGGGGGGGGGTTTAGGACACGGATGGAGAAAGATTTCTACTAACAGGAGAGGAATCAGCACAAGAGATACATGTACTGTAAATAATGTACATATCAAAGCAGAGAAACAAGATAGAAACATTGTGGAAACAACTCATTTTTTAGGGGATAAAGTAAGAAAGCATTAGAGCTTCAATCAGCTTTTTTTTATTAGCATCTGTTACCGTTATATTCGTGTATAGGTTCCATTAAAGAAAACCTGCGGGAACAAAAAATATGATCTAGCTATTGCTCTGCTTGCCTTTTAAAAAACAAGATAGCAAAGTCAGCATATTTGTATTCCCTTAAAGCCCCACTCCAGCCAAAACCTTTGTTTTGTTTTTTTAAGGGAGAGGGGGATTTCACTTTGCATCAACAAGGACACAACACCAAGCAAGGATCAAAATATCTCAAACAATGCTTTCAGCTTGTCCCACCAGCACTTCTGCAAGAAAGGGGACTCTTAAGTTTTCAAGAAAGGCCTTTGTCTGTCTGAACTTTGCAGTGTCCAAAGAGAACCACTGAGGTTTAGGTGTGTTTATAGCCATTGGTTACACAGAAAGAGACAGACCCCACAAGTAGCATGCCTGGATAGCAACAAGTCTTTCTTTTTCTGTAGGTCAACTGGAAACAAATACAGGGGGAGGCATTGTAAAAAAAAAAAAATACAACAACAAAGGATAGGCCTGATTTATGTTTAACAGGGGCTTCTGCACAACATCCTCAAAAGAAGTGGTAAAATACACTCTTCAAATAAAATGCCAGCAAAGACATTTCAGACTTGCAAATAACGGTTTTAAATGTTACGTGCCACGTGTGCTGTAAAAGTAGGTTGTGGTTACTTTAAGGCTGTGTATTGTGGTTATTTTCATAGCCTTAACCCCTATATTTTTGTTTATGTAAAATTAGGGAACACTGAAATCCTAGTGGAGATTGGTCAGTTATAGATCTCTGGGTCTTGCTTGGTATTGTGTTTTAGTCGATTGATCATTCTATAGTCTAAGGCCTCGTACACACGACCGAGAAACTCGACGGGTGAAACACATCGTGTCCCTTGTTAGGCTGTCGAGGAACTCGACAAGCCAATTTTCTCCATTCCCGTCAAGGAAATAGAGAACTTGCTCTCTTTTTGGCTCGTCGAGTTTCTCCACAGTTTCCTCGACGAAAATGTACACACGACCGGTTTCCTTGGCAAAAAAAATTCTCCCAGCAAGTTTCTTGCTCGGATTTGCCGAGAAACTCGGTCGTGTGTACGGGGCCTTAGTTAATAGGATATCTGATTGGTTGGTATGGGTTGCAGGTGCATTGCTACTCTTTTCACCTAATTAAGAAAGCTCCAATGTAAATAAACAATTATAATCGGTACATAGGATACCAAAGCCCCCATTCTAACACAGAATGAAGCTACAGGTAAACCTTTTCTGACGCTATTTGTATCCTTTGTTATGGGAATATTGTAATTCTAATGCCCGATACACACGATCCGATTATCAGACGAATCATCGTCTGTTTTTTTTTGCATGCTAATCTCACGTCGAATCTGATGAGTTTACTAAAGTCAGGAAAATTCTCATATGACAGAATAAAAAATCGGAAGTGATGTCATGTGTTGTAATGCATTTGTATTGCATTTTCGAACGACAGCTGTACTGATTAAACGAAAATCGTACAATCTGGCATCGTGCGAAAAAAAATTCCGTGCATGTCCGATAGAATAATATCGGATAAACTGTCCTGATCGGCTCGCAAAAGCTCTGTACTAACGATCCGATTATCGTACGATCGTTTCAAAAGCGGAATTTTTCGTACAATTTTTGGATCGTGTGTACGGGCTTTAATGTTGAGTTTACATTGTGCTGTGCATCTTGGATGCCCTCTGAGGCCTCGTACAGACGAGCGGACATGTCCGATGAAAACGGTCCGCGGACCGTTTTCATCGGACATGTCCGCTGGAATCATTTGGTCTAATGGCTGTACACACCATCAGACCAAATTCCCCGCGGACAGACGACGGGACGGCGACGATGACGCGGCGACGTGCGCGAACCCGGAAGTTCAATGCTTCCATGCATGCGTCGAATCACTTCGATGCCATGCGCGGGTTCTCGGGCCAGCGGACATGTCCGATGAGTCGTACTGACCATCGGACATGTCCGACGGACAGGCTTCCAGCGGACATGTTTCTTAGCATGCTAAGAAACATTTGTCCGCTGGAAAATTGTCCGGTCGGCCCTACACACGACCGAACATGTCTGCTGAAACTGGTCCGCGGACCAGTTTCAGCAGACATGTTCGGTCGTGTGTACGAGGCCTCACTGTGCTATCTTATCTGAGATAAGACTCAAGTAAATCCTGTAAATTCCAATGTATAATTTTTTTCTTTTTCAACCATTTTTTATTATTTTTTAAATGTGTCATTTTTTTTAAATAACTTTTCACTGTTATTTTCTACTTTCTAACTAAAAAAAATAAAATGCAAACCATGCTATGTTTAATGTGTACTTGAATAGCAACCATCTAGTTCACTGTACGGTAACATAACTACAGTAATCCACTATATTGCATTTTGAACTTGCCCTACACTATGCACCTCCCAGGTTTTCTTCTTTACATCACACCCTCTTTTTTTTAACACAGTAATCAAGGGTATCTCTAGAAGTGCCATTCTTTAGATTAAGAATACCAGTCAGACTGGTGCTTTATTATTTTGCTCTCATACTACAAAGATGCATAGAAAAGAACAGCCTATTGTGTATAGGCTCTTGCCTGCAAAAAGGGACATTGGCCATCCAGGCAAAAGTGGGAGAATAAGAGCACTAATCGCTGATACAGCAGACAAATTCGATTACCAGCTCGGAGCCCTGAGTCAGAAAGTCTCATAGACTTTAAGATGTTAATCCTCGGCATAATCCTTCCTTTGGCGTGTAGGGATAGTGCAGCCACAAGAGTTGTTTTGTTATTTATATTGGCGTTTAATAAAACTCAGCCAGTGGTGAATGGACTTCCCACTCACCAATGGTAATTAATTCTCCATTTCAGTGACCCAATTGTACTGAGATAGAGCAGCGGGCCAGTGGCAGTGCTCCAATCCCCCTTTGTGCTGTTACACTGCTCTCGTGCTCCAACAGCTATGGAAACTCAATCTTTTCATGTCATTCAGAGTTTTCCTTGGGCATCTTCTAAACTTCAAGGATCCCTTTCTTTTCAGGGTTTTACTGAAAAGCTGTGCTGGCTTGACCACCTCTGTTGAATATAATGATTTGGCTGAAAGCCTTTTGGGGTTTCAGTTAGGCATAGAAAGGGAGGGGATTTTTCAAACTCTTATGCAAGTTAGGCTACTCTGTCTTACAAATAAAAACACCCTAGCTGCGCTAATCTGGGCAGATATCTGCTGAACTGTACAGTTAACATTTTATGGACCAGCCAATAAGCTTCTGTTAGCTTAGTGAACATACAGTATATCAATGTCATTCGGAATTCTCAAATTTACAGGACAATCGTTATAAAAGTTAAAAAAACGCTTAGAAAAAAAACATTATGCATGTTTATATTTTTGGAACCTAATTCATCAAATAGTAAATACATCCGTTAGTGTCCATGTCCTAGTTTTTCTGTCTATAACAGGTGAATGTGGTCTACTTATACAGTGTGGAGTACATTAGAAAGATGTTTGAAAGCTGCATAAAGACACACATGGGCCCAATGCCTGGTGAGATCGGCCGGGGTTAATAAAAAACACCCGACATTCGGCCTGTGTGTATGGCAGCCAGTCTGACAGAAGCTGGCCGTTTTCTGTCGCACGAGCATGCTGGAAAACCAGCAGCCAACCAGCGCTCTCAGCCAATAGCTGAGAGCGCTGATAGGAGTGTTCTGGGTGGGGGTGGCACCAAACCTGTCAGAACACAACAGTTTAGCGAGGGGGGAGATCGCTGTACTAACATCAGATCGTTATTAGAGATGATTCATAGTGTAAGCCACTATGATTTTTTTCCGTTCAACCCAGAGACTTGAATAAAAAAAAAACTCAGCTCCAGTCGCAGTCGCTGTACTAACGGCGGATCGTTAGTACCCCTGCTGAGTTGTTGTGTTCTGACAGGGGGACGGCCCCCCTCCCCCAGAACACTCCAATCAGTGCTCTCAGCCATTGACTGAGAGCACTGATCGGCTGCTGGTTTTCCAGCATGCTCGTCCAACAGAAACCAGCTGGCTTCTGTTGGACCGGCAGCCATACACACGAGACTGAATGTCGGCTGTTTTTTTTTTAACCGGTCGATGTTGCCCGGCATTCGGCCCATGTGTACAGGGCTTCAAGGCGTCTCATATGGTTCATGAATACCTAAGTTATTATAGTCAAAAGACTATAAAGCAGATAACACTTTGGTAGTACAGTTGGCGAGGATCCATATATTAGTCTTCTTTGCAGATAAACAATGTATCAGTATCATCAGAGCTGTAAAATATTATACTACAAAAATGCCTACTGCACCTTGTAAACTCAGAGGCCTGGATTCACATACATCGGCGCATATTTATGCAGGCGTAGCGTATCTTTTTTAGGCTACGCCGGCGTAGCGCGGCAAGCACTGGATTCACAAAGCACTCGCCCCCACTTGCTTTCCTCGGCGTAAACCAGCATAGGAGGTAGTGGGCGTGAGCCATGCTAATGAGGCGTGACCCCATGCAAATGATGGGCCAAGCGTCATAGAAGTACTTAAAACGAACGGCGCATGCGCTGTCCCATGGACGTATCCCAGTGCGCATGCTCAGAATCACGGCGAAACTACTCACTAAGATACGACGGATCACTGCCTGCGACGTGAACGTAACCCTACCCCCAGCCCTATTCACGTACTACTACGGAAACGACGTAACATACGACGGCTGTTCCCTGGTCCATACCTTTGCATGAGTTGCGCCTCATAGATGGGGGATAACTATACGCCGGACGTAAGCCTTACGCAAACCGCGTATATTATGCGCCGGGCGCAACTACGTTCGTGAATCAATGTATCTCCCTCATTTGCAATGAGGCGGCCAGCGTAAATATGCGCCCAAGATACGCCGGCGTAGGAAAGTTACGTTGGTCGGATGAAGCCTATTTTCAGGCGTATCTAGTTCTGTGAGCACAGATACGACGGCGCATAGTTATACTTACGCGACGTATCTCGAGATAGGTGCTACATGAATCCGGGCCAGAATATATACATACACCCACAACCTGGATGAACATAAATAAAGTAATTTAACAGTTTTAAGGCTATAATGTACTATAGTCAAATCGAAAAAGTATTCATACCCCTTGAAATATTCCACATTTTGTCATGTTACAACCAAAAACGTAAATGTATTTTATTGGGGTTTTTATATGATAGACCAACACAAAGTGGCACATAATTGTGAAGTGAAAGGAAAATGATAAATGGTTTTAAACATTTTTTACAAATAAATATCTGAAAAGTGTGGCGTACATTTGTATCCAGCCCCCTTTGCTCTGATACCCATAACTAAAATCTAATGGAACCAATTGCCTTCGGGAGTTACCCGATTAGTAATATGTGTGTCCCATGAGCGCCAGATCACAGTGTATAGATGTTTGTGTATATTCGTAACTTCCGGGTACAATCCTCATCCAGCAGCTCTGGGTTTACATCCTTTTTTTGATTTCTGCTACCACCCTATGATGGTTTATGATATTCCCACACATGTCTGCAAATTTCAGCGCTGGTGATATTGCTGGTTTTGAAGTTTGTCAATGGGACATTGCTGACCTGCATTTTAAGTGTATCCCAAATGCAGGAAAACCATAATTGTCAACATAAGCCCCTAAACTAAAATTTCAGTTGGAATTAAAATTCATAAATGGTGGCCGTATGCATAGATAGCAGCCTGGAGGTAGGCCTAAACACAGAGTTGCCTCATACTGTATATGTGTATGTCAGGAATCCCTTATTTGTGATGGGAGCACATGCTGTCACCACCCCTCCTCTCCACCTTGTAAAACGACAAAAAAAAATACAAGATGTTCTATGAATGGTGGTGGTGCTAAACAAGCAAGCCCATGTGACCAGTGTGCAGTGGGACAGTCGCTATCACTTTAACTGCTTGCCGACCAGCCGCCGTATAACACTAGTTATACGGCGGCAGGCCGGCTCTGCTGGGCGAGATCACATAGCTATACGTCATCTCGCGGAGCAGCCAATAGGGGCGCGCACCCCCCTCGCCCCTGACGCCGACACGCGTGCCCGGCAGGCGCGATCACCGCCGGGTACCCGCGATCGCTCGTTACAGAGCGAGAACCGGGAGCTGTGTGTGTAAACACACAGCTCCCGGTCCTGTCAGGCGGAGAAATGACTGACCGTCTGTTCATACAATGTATGAACAGCGATCAGTCATTTCCCCTAGTCAGTCCACCCCCTCCTTCAGTTAGAACACACCCAGGGAACATACTTGACCCCTTCCTCGCCCCCTAGTGTTAAACCCTTACCTGCCAGTGGCATTTTTATAGTAATCAATGCATTTTTATAGCACTGATCGCTATAAAAATGCCAATGGTCCCAAAAATGTGTCAAAAGTGTCCGCCATAATGTCGCAGTACCGATAAAAATCGATGATCGCCGCCATTACTAGTAAAAAAAAAATATTAATAAAAATGCCATAAAACTATCCCCTATTTTGTAAACGCTATAACTTTTGCGCAAACCAATTAATAAATGCTTATTGTGATTTTTTTTACGAAAAATATGTAGAAGAATACGTATCGGCCTAAACTGAGGAAAATGTTTTAGTTTTTATATATTTTTGGGGGATATTTATTTTAGCAAAAAGTAAAAAATATTCTTTTTTTTCAAAATTGTCGCTCTATTTTTGTTTATAGCGCAAAAAATAAAAACCGCAGAGGTGATCAAATACCACCAAAATAAAGCTCTATTTGAGGGAAAAAAAGGACGCCAATTTTGTTTGGGAGCCACGTCGCACGACCGCGCAATTGTCAGTTAAATCGACGCAGTGCCGAATCGCAAAAAGTGGCCTGGTCTTTGACCAGCAAAATGGTCCGGGGCTGAAGTGGTTAATAGCGCAGACTACTACAGTGATTTCTAGCTACCTCAGCAGTCCTTCAGCTTTAGGAGTTGTAATCTTTACAAAAACTTTAAAATGTACAATATATAAATACAATTTAATAAGCTATCAGCAATAAGCTGCCATTATTGCACTACATAAAAAGAAGCAGCAAATTAAAAGTCAGAAATATGGAAGCTGCAACCTGGCTTGAAGACTTGGGGAGTCACTGACTTTAATAAAAGAAAAGCATGTCTGGTGATGGGACACTTGATATGCGCATGCCTGTTGAGGGTCAGTAAATCACTAGACAGTGCAAGAATACAAGTGAAAAGAAGTCAGCAATAGCAACTCCCTAATTTCTATCTTGGTAGTTTCCTTTTTACATTTTAAAAGGTATTTTCTACAAGCAGACACCACAACACCCACTACTACATTACTTTTGTTGGTCAGAATGCCCTCCTATGTGAAGCTGGTTTCATTGGGTTACTGAACCTGACAGAGGGTTTCTTATTGTTTACTAAGGAAATGTATTTTCCTAAATTCTGCATTATTTAACAAAGACTCTAAAAGTCTAAAATAACACAAAATAACAACAAAAATACTGCAATTAACAAAAATATTATTGCTTTCAATGTATGCACAGTGCCTTGAAAAAGTAATCATACCCGTTGAACTTTTCCACATGTTGTCACTTTACAACCAACAACATAAATGTATTTTATTGGGATTTTATGTGATAGACCAACACAAAGTGGCACATCATTGTGAAGTGGAAGGAAAATTATAAATGGTTTTCAATTTTTTTTACAGGTTACATATCTGAAAATCGTGGCATGCATTTGTATTTAGCCCCCGAGTCAATACTTTGTAGAACCACCTTTCGTTGCAATTATAGCTGCAAGTCTTTTGGGTATGTCTCTACCAGCTTTGTACATCTAGAGAGTGACATTTGTGCCCATTCTTATTTGCAAAATAGCTCAAGCTCTGTCAGTTTGGATGGAGAGCATCTGTGGACATCAATATTCAAGTCTTGCCACAGATTCTCAATTTAATTTAGGTCTGGACTTTGACTGGGCCATTTTTTGATCTAAACCATTCCATTGTAGCTCTGGCTGTTTGTTTAGGGTTGTTGTCCTGTTGGAAGGTGAACATCCGCCCCAATCTCAAGTCTTTTGCAGATTCTAACAGGTTTTCCTTCTAAGATTGCCCTGTATTTGGCTCCATCCATCTTCCCATCAACTCGGACCAGCTTCTTTGTCCCTGCTGAATAAAAGGATCCCCACAACCTGATGCCACCACCATGTTTCTCGGTGAGGATGGTGTGTTCAGAGTGATGTGCAGTGTTAGTTTTCTGCCACACATAGCATTCTGCTTTTAGGCCAAAAAGTTCAATTTTGGTCCTATCTGACCACAGCACCTTCTTCCATATTTGCTGGGTCCCCTGCAAGGCTTCTTGCAAACTGCAAATGTAAGTTCTTATGGCTTTCTTCTTGCCACACTTCCATAAAGGCCAGATTTCTGGAGTGCATGACTAATAGTTGTCCTGTGGACAGACTCTCCCACCTGAGCTATGGATCTCTGCAGCTCTTCCAGATTTATCATGGGCTGTTTCTCTGATTAATGCTCGCCTTGCCCAGCCTATCAGTTTAGGTGGACAGCCATGTCTTGGTAGGTTTGCAGTTGTGCCATATTCTTTCCATTTTCGGATGATGGATTGAACAGTGCTCCGTGAGATGTTCAAAGCTTGGGATTTTTTTATAACCTAACCCTGATTTAAACTTCTCCACAACTTTATCCCTGACCTGTCTGGTGTGTTCCTTGGCTTTCATGATGGTGTTTGTTCACTAAGGTTGTCTCAAACCTCTGAGGGCTTCACAGAACAGCTGTACTTATACTGAGAATAAATTACACACAGGTGGACTATATTTACTAATTAGGTGACTTCTGAAGGCAATTGGTTCCACTAAATTTTAGTTATGGGGTATCAGAGTAAAGGGGGCTGAATACAAATCAAATGCATACCACAATTTTTTGATATTTGTAAAAAAAAATTGAAAACCATTCATCATTTTCCTTCTGCTTCACAATTATGTGGCGCATTGTGTTGGTCTATCACATAAAATACATTTAAATTTTTGGTTGTAACATGACAAAATGTGTAAAATTTAAAGGGGTATGAATACTTTTTCAGGGTACTGTATAAATAATGTAGTTATTTTACTGTTAATTCATAACACAAACAATTATATTCTAATTTCATTAACACTGGTACCAAATCTGTATATAGATTCTGTCACATTATGGTGGAACACAGATAACAGGGTAGATTATGGTTTTAACCAAAAAATATATTTTTAAATGCTTTAAAAAAACATTTTCCAAATGAAAGTGTTGCAAAGATAGTGTTTGCTACATCTGTACAGAATCATAATGAGGATACTCTGTATTATTACACACTAGCTAGTCCTAGAAAAGCATACTGAATCAAACTAGGAAAATACAGAGTGAACCATATGGCCATGGAAGACTTGCACTGCCTCCATTTTTTCTCAGACAAAGAGGGGATTGATAGTTGAAGGGAAGGAGAAAAAAAAACAACTTTCCGGCTGATGAAGCTGTTGTCTGGATGCAATGATCCCACATCTCAAGGCTTTATTCCAGGCTCCGACTGAGACGTGATATGTCATATGATTAGCATCTTTCATATTTACAAGGGTAATAGAAGCTGCTAGGCTATAGAAAAAGGCGAGAGAAAGCAGGGGCATATGCTAAAATGGATTTAGCATTTGAAAGAGAGAAAAGAGATTGGATAAATACACTTAAATGAGGATTTAGTTTTACTCCTGTTGAGCTCTAATGGATTGTTGATTGAGATTTTAAGAAACTACCCTAAGGTGTCAGCACTAATTTAAATTGGGGAATTGCTCCTTAGGTTTGTTTTTTATTAAATTTTAAGTAATTAGCTTAGATGTGAACATGACATACTTACTCTGATAACATCAAAACTGTTTCTTTTTTTTCTTTTTTAGATCACAATTTTTTTTCTCTTAAAAAATTAGGGTGTATTGGGATTACATTAGCATTTGCAAATGTGATATGCAGGTTATTAAAAAAAAAAACTGGGCTGATAATAGAAATTAATTAGAATATCAAGGCAAAAAAAAAAAAAAAAAAAAAGAAGAAGAAAGATTCTAATATATATATGTTTATATTTATACAGAAGTTTGAAGCGCTTAATAGCCATTACATAAAAAAAACAGAAAGCGCAACTTTGCATAAAGAATACACTATCGCCACCTAGTGTATTCTGTGTAATACATTTATTTTAACACAAATTTACATAAAATAAAATACTGTACATATATACATTTACATAAACACACAAATTATATAGTCAAGACAGAATAAATTAATTAAATATTGCAGAACATTTCATTAACAGCTTTCTGAAATGATTTGATGTAATAATTAGCTCAAGGTACAATTCTGTATTTACAACATAGACATTTTCTATCTGGACAGCATTGCCTAAGGTATACCCTTTCTAAAATACATATTTTGTGACCTCACTGCTGTGGTCTCCTTACTGAAAGGGACATGAGTTTCTCAAAGCCACACCTGTACACAGGGACTGTATAAGAACCTATTAGTCAGTGCATCATTCAGATGCAATGCAGGTAGGCTACTAAAGCCCCCTCTTTTTTTTGCAGGAGAGTAGGGTGGACCAAGCATGGGATGGAATAAGTATCTATGTGGGTGATGTGAGTGGTGGCAGTAAAATTGCATTGAAATAACAGAAGGCAAATTATAACGTGAGCTAGAATTGTATGTACTGGCCTAATAATAGTCTACATTTCTTTTCACAGATTGGAACCTGGCTCAATTAATTATGCTATAAACCATCTGTTATTTACCATAATGATCAATACTATCAATCATTTGACTTATGTTCACCTATCAGTGCCCTCATTATGACTATTAACAATGATTTAAATTAGTGAATTGAGCCTTGTGTGTATGAAGGAGGTAGAGAAAATATAATAAAATCTGTTAATCTTGAATATTGCACATGATAAATCAGTTCTTAAATTTCAGTTGGAATTAAAACAATTTGAAAGAAATGTTTCTGTTTGGAAACTCCTCAGTTTGGTAAAGAGGCTTTAACCTGAAATTAACAGATATGAAAATATTAGTGCTTTCTTATGAGGGACATCACAATAAACCTAAGGAAGAAATGGAGTTACCAATCAAAATTGCATTTAACTGAATTCACTGAATCTAAAACTTAAATTATATCTGAATCATGAAGGTAACATAATTTGGCAGGGAAAAGTAACACTAATCAAAAATAATGATATTACCCCTTGCCACCACCAGACATAGTTAGCTCTATACTATGTCCAAGTAAAAATATGGTATTGCGTAGGCTTCTGTAATAAGTACAGCAAGAGCACTCCTACAAAACAAGTAGGCACAGATTGTTAAATTTGACTTTTATTATAAACAAAAAGAATCAACCTATGCAAGTGCTACACAAGCCATTTTATAATTTATTATTATTACCATCTGTATTAAGCCAATCATTTCTGTAACCACCACAAAAGCAGTATTTTGGTGTTTATTGTAGTCAATTTCTTTGATTTCATTGGGGGACACAGCTATCGGTTATTCTGAGTCAATTGGACTATAATGCCCCCTACAAGAGTATTTGGAGACAAATAAAAAAGCTGTTGTCCCGCCAGGTATAACCCCTCCCACTCCCAGCATGCTCTAGCGTTGTAGAAAAGTAGTACTTAGGAGTAGATCACAAAAACAGAATGGGAGGACCTGTGTGAACTCCATGAAACAGATTTTGCAGTAAGTACAAAAATACTATTTTCATGATTATTCATAAGAATGTATATTCATATTA